>NW_026943824.1:695000-832500 GCF_035594765.1 Anolis carolinensis
GGCAAAACCCTCTCTTGCCTAAGAAAACCCTATGGAATTCATGGATTGACAAAAACCAACAGGAAGCCTACACAACTATATAGGAACGTAAGAACCATCATTATCAGGAATACATCAAAGAGCAGAAAGCGGTGTCAATGTAGACCTCTCCCAATGTTGGGCTTTCGTCCCAATTCATCCCATCTCCAGTCCAGATCGAGAACTCTTTCGGCATCATTTCACAACCTTGTCTAATAATAACAAAGTGTTGATAGATCAGCCCAAAACAGATGGTGGGTTCAAGCCCGGGTGAGCCCAAAACGCAACGAAACCTCTCCTGCCGCTGACCTGAAAGTCTTTCCACTTCCATTCCTTGTCAGAGTTTGACCTCGAGGGAGGAATCCATGGCTTTTTTGCAGCACGACGAGGCTTGCCGTGCCCTCTGCGCTCACGCGAGAGGAACAGACGGGCATCAGCCTCTTGCCAGAAGATGGGTCTCCATCTGCTTGAATGGCGTGGTGCCCGCTCACAAGTTGTCAGACAGCGTCCCGGGTGCCAAGAGAGCATGAAGCCGAGCAGGCAGCTTGGCCAGCGTTCCAGCACATTCCCTTCTGCGTGGATTCCCTCTCTGCTTGGACACGTCAACGTGATGGCCTCTCTGTCTCACCCTGGGATGGAGAATCTCCAGTGCCTCGTGAGAAGGTATGGTTTCAGCCTGAGATTTAACAGGGTTGTCTTGCTCCACACTTTTTGGAGGGTCGTCGATATTATTACTGTACAGGCCATCCCCAACATCTGATTTACATAGTTAAGAATGGCGGTGAGACAACAGGAAGCGAGAGAAATCTCCTCCTAGGAAGGAAAGGAATTTCACCTCTGGAACAGCTATCATGACAAAAAGGTGCCTCCACTGAAGCTTCCTCTCCAATCCTTGTTTCCACAACAGAGCCACATTTTTCAAAATCCAATCTTCACAGGGTGTTGTAGCTCTGCCGTCACAACAGCCAGGGGTTGATGGGTTCACTGATGATTTGGATTCAGAAGGGATTGTGGGCTTCCCTGGGATTCTAAGCGATACAGGCCGAGGGAATCAAATCGCTTCCGATAGTGATGCGGACCAAGAGAATGTAGTTGTCCCAGACAGTGCTCATGAGCATGAGTTTCAAGGTCAGTCACAGGAGGCAGAAGCAGCATTCGTATTTGTATTATTATTATTATTATTATTATTATTATTATTATTATTATATAAGGAGTCAAGTGAAGATGAATGCTCTCATGCTCTCACGAGAAAATACCTGGCGGTCCAGACCGGAGCAAAGATCTTCATTTGCAGTTTAGGGCAGAGAGCTAGCTCCGCAGATCAATATGGTTATTATTATTATTATTGTTATTATTATTATTATTAGATAAGGGGTCAAGTGAAGATGAATGCTCTCATGCTCTCATGAGAAAATACCTGGCGGTCCGGACCTGAGCAAGGATCTTCATTTGCAGTTAAGGGCAGAGAGCCAGCTCCGCAGATCAATATGGTTATGCGGAAAACCGACAGTGAAGGTCCATGGGAAGCATCACGACTTCATGTCTGTATATTAACAGCCAGTTGTTTACCCTAACTTCAGTTCAGGCAATGTTGCTGTTCGAGAGAGAACCTCGGCCTGATTTCTTGTGTTAAGCTCTGTTTTGGATGAAAGCATCTTGGAAGGGTTTTGTATTCTTGTTCCAAGATTCTTGCTCAAGTTTTCTAAGGAGATCTGTTGCTTATGGATTTCTTGCGGCATTTATGACTTTTTGTTATCCTTGGGCTGTGGGATCTTTGGACTTTCGTGGGACTTTTGAATCCCTGAGTGGATATTGTTTCCTACTGGATCTGTTTTGGATTATTCCTATCCTTTCTTTACCACGATTCTTTCTTGCCCTGCATATTTGACCTGCATTTTGACGCAGTCTGGAAGCGCCCACTGTTCGTGTTGCGTTGGTTCATCGAGTCCAGTACCTCTTCCTGTCTTTCTTTGGCCTGTCCACTTTGGCAACATCCTCATGGCTTGTTCATTCCCTGCGGAAGCTGCCTTCAAGCCCTCGGCCTTTGCCCAACGGTCTTTCAACCACCATCCGCAACGCCCTGTAATTTCATTCGCAGCCTCTTCCTCAGCAAGGCTCGACCACAATTGTAGGGTGAAGAAGGCATGGCAGGCAAACCTGAACAAACAAGCACACTCTCCTTCCTCAGACCTTAACCTTGCTCTGCTCCCTTCTTTTGCACGCTTCCAGGGCTTTGAAGATGTGCCTTAGGCATGAATGTAGGTCTCCACATCCTCTCTTGCCATCCTTAGAAGAACGGCTGCTGTTTACATATATTTACCTTTGCCTTTTTGATGCATCTTCCTGGCAGGATATTGAGGGTGACTAAATTATCCCAGCGACACAAGAGGTTGGGAAGGAGGAAGTGCGGGTGGAGAGTAAATATTGGTTTGCAGAGCCAAGCTGTCCTCCTCTGTGTCTTTGGCTTTTCTCCTTGCTTTGACCCAAAGTGGGATGAGACATGGAGCAGAAAAACGTGAAAGAGAGAAAAAGAAAGACGGAGCGGAGCAGTTCTGAGGAGGAGGAGGAGGAGGTGGATTTCATGACGGGAAGGGAACACGGCGTACGTTGGCTGGAAAAGATGGCTCTTTGTTTTGTTTTGACACTAAGCCCGGTGCAAATTTATTCATGTATGGATCTCTTTCTCTGAGCAGAAACACATCTCCCGCTGCCGCCTGCTTCCAAGGAGGGATCGCTCCAAGCGGCCAACGACGAAGGGAGGGAAGCATCATTAAAACAAGATTACCAGGCTCAAAGATGTATCAAGGCCAACAAACATGTGCGTGGTGCGTGTTGAAGGCGAACAATAAATCCAGAGACTTGAAAGCTGTTGCAAAAAGAAATATTTTCTGGCCCTGGAGGGAAACAGGCAGCGAGGGAAAGAATCTACTCCCTTTGGGGGAAGTTCCACAGAAAGAAGAAGGTCTCTCGTGCGCTGGTGTGTGTGCCATCCGCACTGGAGAGAAACCAAGGGTGCCTCCAGAATGATGGAAAAGTCCAGCGTTTTGTGCCTGTTCTTTCTCATCGTGGTGCAGCTGGTTAGTGGCCAGCTGCAATAAATCACTACTGAGTTCAAAGCCAGTCCGGGTCGGAGTGAGCCCCCAACCATTAATAGCCTAGCTTGCTGTTGACCTATGCAGCCCGAAAGACAGTTGCATCTGTCGAGTAGGAAATTTAGGTACTGCTTTATGCGGGGAAGCTACTTTAACGAATCTACGACACCGTAAAAACTTCCAGCAGCGTGCAGAAAGGAATGAGGATGTACTCCATCAAGGACTCGGTGTCACAAGTGGACGGTGAAGTGGCAGCTCCCACCTATGGGGGTTTCGGGAAAATAGACCTTGACATTTGGGAGTTGTAGTGTTTTCTGATGGTCTTTAGCGACCCCTCTGACACCCCCATCACGCCCGACCCCCCAAGTTGAGAACTGCTGCAGGCTTGGTCTTTTTTTCCTCATTGCAACCCAGAAGGGATTGGCCTTCAAAATGAGCAGAATCAGATTGAAATATAAGAATACAACAGGAATCTGGATGGACCTTTCACGCCGGCCCAACAGCAAAGGGAAGCCATGGTTCGTTGACTGCATTGGGTTTATCCAAAGGACTCCCGGCTGCCGAAGGAAGGCTTAATGAACCCGTTCAGTATCGGTGTCAAGGCATCGCCCGAATCATAAACTCATTTCCGTGCTCAGTTCCTGCTGTATGGAATTTCAATTATCGACTCCCTTTAAGTGGGCGCACAAAGCAAAGGAGTCGGGAGGATAAGTGGTTTCAAGGGTCTGTTTAGCATTCCTCATCTCCCTGTCAAATCATCGGATTCTTGAATGGAGACGGTGGGAGGCTGCAATGTTTACAGCCTCAAAGGAGAACTGGCGAGGCCGAGGAAGCATGGATCCTGTGCCTCACCTTGATGCAAAAATGCTTTGTACATGCTCAGAGTTCTCTCTGCATACCCATAAGTTGTTGTTCACCACCCTGAGTCCCTTTTGGGAGATAGAATGGTGATTGAGTTTTCCAGGCTGTCTGGCCACGTTACAGAAGCATTCTCTCCTGACGTTTTGCCATTCCTCCCAGGCAGGAAGCAGCCAGGCTTCGAAGCTGGACGGCCATTCAATGCTAATCAAGGTGGCCAGTTTCAACAGTCACACTTGCCTCCAACAGATAAGATAATAATAATAATAATAATAATAATAATAATAATAATAATAATAATAATTAGAAGAAGAAGAAGAAGAAGGCAGGGTATACAAATAAAGCTATTATTATTATTATTATTATTATTATTATTATTATTATTATTATTATTGACACAACGATGTTGTATGACACAGCAAACAAGATAGATATGCTGGATTTCGTTTCACAAAACCACAAGTCGAACACTTCCCAAGTGTCTAGGACTATTATTATTATTATTATTATTATTATTATTATTATTATTGACACAACGATGTTGTATGACACAGCAAACAAGATAGACATGCTGGATTTCGTTTCACAAAACCACAAGTCGAACACTTCCCAAGTGTCTAGGACTATTATTATTATTATTATTATTATTATTATTATTGACACAACGATGTTGTATGACACAGCAAACAAGATAGATATGCTGGATTTCGTTTCACAAAACCACAAGTCGAACACTTCCCAAGTGTCTAGGACTGTGTGATGTATTATTATTATTATTATTATTATTATTATTATTATTATTATTATTATTATTACTGTGATCCACCCTGAGTCCCCTTGGGGAGATAGGGTGGAATACAGTTGTTGTTGTTGTTGTTGTTGTTGCTACTATTACTATTGACACAACAACATAGTATGACACAGCAAACAAGATAGATATGCTGGATTATCATTATTATTATTATTATTATTATTTTATGACACAGCAAACAAGATAGACATGCTGGATTTCGTATCACAAAACCACAAGTTGAACACTTCCCAAGTGCCTAGGACTGTGTGATTTATTATTATTATTATTATTATTATTATTATTATTATTATTATTATTATAGAAGCCGTCATGAAATTGGGTCGAATTTGGTCATTTCCCATTTGGGCCACAGCTTGGTTGAGAGTGACACTGACCATGGGTGGTTTACCGACGGTCCTCAGAAAGAACATGCTGCCAAATTTCTAATTTCACTTTGAAAACAACACTGACAATAAGAATCATACAGGAGGTTTTTTTGCACTTACTTCATTGGCTTGAATAAGGCTTGTCCATAGTTCTGGAATGTCATGATCAGCTTGAGCTGGGTGCCTCCCGATTTCATCGCTGTGGGAAAAAGGAAGACAGATGATTCAGCTGCAAAACAGATTTCCACCTGGCAACGTCCAGGCCAGAATGTTACTGATGACTTCATGTGAAATAATGCAGTGCAGGGATTTAATGTTGGGGCTGGAGTGCTTGGAGACCAGGGTCCGCACCTTCGCTCAGCCATGGAAACCCAGGAGATGACCTTGGGCAAGCCACACTCTCTCAGCATCAGAGGAAGGCAAAGGAAGCCCAAAGTTCCTCAAAGCGGACAAGAGCAAAGCGGACAGCAATCACCTCCCAAAGCATTCAAGAGCACAAGGCACGAGGCCCAGAGGCTGCTCCCTTGGAGCCATAAAGACCTATTCTTTTACAGTGATTTAATTTTGGGGCTTGGGTGCTTGGAGACTAGAGTCCGCATCTTCACTCAGCCATGGAAACCCAGAAGATGACCTTGGGCAAGTCACACTCTCTCAGCATCAGAAGAAGGCAAAATGCAAACCTCCTTCGTGCCAACAAAACTCTAGGATAGGGTCTCCAGAAATCAAGGTTGACTTGAAGGCATGAGTTAACCAACCTGGTATGCAATTTGAGGTCTGGTAGCATCCAGACCAGGCACGGGAAAACTAAGGCCCGTAGGCCGGATGCAGTTACCTCAGGCCTTCCCCATTTTCCCTGTCCTCTCGGCATAAGGACACAGTGGTCTGCCGCATCCTTGTGCAGAAAGGATGGGGGAGGATGGCAAGCTGTGGCTGAGAGTCCTCTGGAGCGCTCTCAGCCACGGCATGTCTCTCCCTCCTCCCAGCATAAGAACAGCCCAAGGAAGGCACGTGCTGTCGGCGGTCACCTATCTCGCTCTCCTCCCGGCATAATGCCAAGAGCACAGCAACCCAGTGATTCCAGTCATGAAAGCCTTCGACAACACATGTGTATTCTCATTCTACAAGGAATGATAATGGCTTTAGGGAAAGCGAGAATTTCGTAAGAACCTTCATTCTGGCCACGGAAGATCACAGCGTCAAAACGCATCTGGCCTTTCTGTTCCTGAAGGCTTGTTTAGCAGGCTGGAAGAGCTCTGGAGGTGACAGCACTCCTTCCTTCCTTCCTTCCTTCCTTCCTTCCTTCCTTCCTTCCTTCCTTCCTTCCTTCCTTCCTTCCTTGCCTCTCTCGCTCTGTTACCTTTCAATCCCCCCCTTTTTGGCGTCTTTGACAACAGACTTGTCTTCTGAGCAAGCAGATCTCTCTGTGCTGACTAATCTCTGAGATCAGCCAAACGGGAAGGGCATTTCAGTTGACGGAGCATCTCAGCCAGACAAGGCGCTTCCAACTCCCTCCAGCCAACGTAATTCCGAGTCAAAGCCGAACTCTTAGCTCTTCTGGGTCTCATGTTGGGAGAGAACACACATCTAAGGGATACAGCTGGCTCTCTGGAAGCAATGGTTTCCGCATCCACGGGTTCAAACATCCATCCCTTAAAAGTATCCTTTCGAAATTCCAAATATAAACCATTTTGGGTTGCTGTGAGTTTTCCGGGCTGTCTGGCCACGTTCCGGAAGCATTCTCTCACGACGTTTTGCCAGCTAACACCTCCCAACAAAGGATTCCTCCCAGGCAGGAAGCAGCCAGGCTTCGAAGCTGTACGGCCATTCAATACTAATCACGGTGGCAAATTGCAACATTCACACTTGCCTCCAACAGACAAGATAATAATAATAATAATAATAATAATAATAATAATAATAATAATAATAATTAATAATAATAATAATAATAGAAGGCAGGGTATACAAATAAAGCTGCTATTATTATTATTGTTGTTGTTGTTGTTGTTGTTGTTATTATTATTATTATTATTATTATTATTATTATTATTATGATCCATCCTGAGTCCCCTTGGGGAGATAGGGTGGAATATAAATAGTGTTGTTGTTGTTGTTGTTTTTGTTACTTATTATTATTATTATTATTATTATTATTATTATTATTATTATTACTGTTATTACTGTGATCCATCCTGAGTCCCTTTGGGGAGATATGGTGGAATATAAATAGTGTTGTTGTTGTTGTTGTTGTTGTTGTTGTTGTTACTATTACTATTATTGACACAACAACATAGTATGACACTGCAAACAAGATAGATATGCTAGATTATTATTATTATTATTATTATTATTATTATTATTATTATTATTATTGACACAACATAGTATGACACAGCAAACAAGATAGATATGCTGGATTATCATCATCATCATCATCATCATCATCTGGCCGTGATTGTTTCCTGTCTGGAATTCCCCCCTTTTCTGAGTGTTGTTCTTTATTTACTGTCCTGATTTTAGAGTTTTTAATTACTGGTAGCTACTAGATTTCATTCATGTTCATGGTTTCCTCCTTTCTGTTGAAATTGCCCACATGCTTTCCATGGCTTCTCTGTTTAGTCTGGCAGCCAGGCTTTGAAGCTGCAAGGCTATTCAATGCTAATCAAGCTGGCCAACTGTAACTACTTTTGCACTTTGAGATCCTCTTTCAACTGTTGATCCGGACGGTTAGAGGGCACGCACTCTGCCTCAAAGCTCCAACTTCTAAGGTAAGGAATGTGTTTTGTCCCCAAACAGTCCCATTAGCTCCGCATCCTTTTAATTATTCCTCTTGGCGATTTATGAGCAATAAGGCCGCAAACTCCTAATCTCCCGCTCTCCTTTCGTGCATAATCATCAAAGGTTATGCAAATCTGGTCAGTTTAATTACTCTCTTCGCTCCAGCAAAAACAGTCCTTCCAGCCGGGCTGTTTTGCTGACCCCGGCCTTCCCTTGCCTCGCCAATCCTTCCCAGAGGAACAAATACATAATTAGAAATTAAAGGACGTGAAGCCATTTGCACCGTACAGGCCGAGCAAGAAGGAGTGGATTTCCTAGATTAAGCCAGGAGTGCTGAGCAGGGCAATTTCTGGAGGGGAGGAAAACAAACAACAGCGAAAGGAAAGGAAAGGAACAACCATCGCTCTGGTTTCTTCCTTCCGGAAGGAATTGGACCCATATATAAATATTGACACTATATATATATATATATATATATATATATATATATATATATATGTTTTTTGAGTGAAGGACAAACATTGGATTAGTAGGTGTCTTGTGGCCAAATTTGGTGTCATTTCGTCCAGTGGTTTTTTTGTTTACTGTGTAGGAAAAACGAACATCTATATATATAAAAGGGTAATGAAATTTCGGCCTAGGACAAAACAACAAAACTAGACATCCCAGAAACACTAAACTCGCCAGCACAACCCCTCCTCCATGCCTCTACGTTCATACAACAAAAAGCTCCAGCTACACCAGAAAACAGCCAGGCTTTGAGACTGCAAGGCTATTCACTGCTACTCCACCTGGCAACAAAGGATTCCCCATAAGCCACAGCAACGCGTGGCCGGGCAAAGCTAGTTACATATATATATATATATATATATATATATATATATATATATATGTATATAATGTTCGTTTTTCCAACACAGTAAACAAAAAAACCACTGGACGAAATGACACCAAATTTGGCCACAAGACACCTACTAATCCAATGTTCGTTCTTCACTCAAAAAAACCCTAAAAAATAAACCATAAAAACACCCAAAACCAAAAAGATGTTATGCTTCCTACCTAGGGGGAATTCTTCATTGGCCAGCTTGAATAGCACTGAACAGCCCTGCAGCTTCCAAGCCAGGCTACTTCCTACTTAGGGGGATCCTCCGTTGCCCACCTTGAATAGCACTGAACGGCCTTGCAGCTTCAAAGCCAGGCTGCTTCCTCGGCTTGAAACGTTTGGGGGTCCCTTTTCTAGTCTGTTTGCTAAATCTACAGGTAAGTACCAATAAGTCTCGCAATAGCCACTTCTCCCCACCCAATTGGAACATAAGCCACTCCAATCCTGTTTGCGTATCTGGAGTCACCCAGCGAGGCAGGCCATTCTTTCCCTGAAATAAAATTGTCTTAGAGATTTATAGCACACCGGGTTGTGTCAACAGTTCTCAAGGAAGCCACATAATGACACTAAGTCACCACTGCCAGGAATGTCTCAGGGCGGCATGCTAACAAAGCCTCAAAATGCGAGGCTAATTTGGCTCCGATCGACTCTCCCTCCATCCGGGGTACGAGCTAAAATTAAACCCCAGCTTTGCCAACAGAAAGGCGGCCATGTTTATGTTTACGTTTGTCTTCTAAGACCCAGGTGGAGGTGAAGACCCAACACATCAGAATCACCTTTGAACATGACTTATTAGACTGGTTCTTATTCTTTCAAACACTTGTAAATCGGAATACGATGATCTCTCAAGCCTCTACATTTTTTGTAATGCACTTCTTGGATGCACAATCTATATATATAAAAGAGTAATGAAATTTTGGCCTAGGACAAAACAACAAAAATACACATCCCAGAAACACTAAACTTGGCAGCACAACCCCTCATCCATGCCTCTACGTTCATACAACAAGCAGCTCCAGCTACTCCAGAAAACGGACAGGCTTTGAGACTGTAAGGCTATTCACTGCTATTCCACCTGGCCAAGAAAGGATTCCCATAAGCCACAGCAACACGTGGCCGGGCAAAGCTAGTTATATATATATATATAGGAATGCTAAGGGGTACCAAAATATGTGTATTAAGGAGTACTGCGTGCAGAAAGCTTACAAAACTGCATATGATTTTCGTGGACACATAAATGTGCCCTAGAATGATGTAGATCCTGCATAAAATCCCATGGAAGCTCTTGCAGAAATGATCAACTCTCTCGTTTTCATTGGTTAGCATATAAATGGCCACCCGTCCTGGAAATGTATTAATGCGAGAGGCACAGATTTATTTATGTATTGTGCAAACCCTTCCACTTCTCCAGTGTGTATGCTGAACATTGGCAAAGATTGCCAGAGTGTTTACACAACGTTGAGAGCACATTGATATGCAAATGCTAACATTCAATCTTTAAGCATCGCAAGAAAGAATGGAAAGGTAAGTAATGTTATGTAAAGATTAACCAAACTGCTCTCCTTCCCAGCAACCACCTTGACCCGTATCAAAGTCATCCCTGATTTGAAAGCGTTCAAATTTTTACCTTACTTTTAAAGTTTGTTTTTGTTGGAATTCAACCCCACACTGCTTAAGTGGTTGGGGGGAGGAGGAAATGGCCTGAGGCTAGGAATAGAGGGAGTTGAAGTCCAAAACATCTGGAAGAAGGGCCCAATTCTCTGCTATGAGTATGTCATCCATGTTTGGAAGGAATTGTGGGAGTTGAAGTCCGAAATACCTGTAAGGCCCAAGTTGTCCCATGCCTGTGCTATGAGTATGTCATCCATGTATTGAAGGATGTGGTCCATGTCCTGAAGGAATTGTAGGAGTTGAAGTTCAAAACACCTGGAGGGAGGGCCCATGTTGGCCCGTGCTTCTGTTATGAATATGTCATCCATGTACTGAAGGATGTTGTCCATGTATTGAAGGAATTGTTGGAGTTGAAGTCCAAAACACTTGGAGAGCCCAAGTTGGCCCATGCTTCTGCTATGAGTATGTCATCCACATACTGAAGGATGTTGTCCACGTATGGGAGAAATTGTTGGAGTTGAAGTCCAAAACACTTGGAGAGCTCAAGTGGACCCATGCTTCTGCTATGAGTATGTCGTCCACATACTGAAGGATGTTGTCCATGTATGGGAGAAATTGTTGGAGTTGAAGTCCAAAACACTTGGAGAGCCCAAGTTGGCCCATGCTTCTGCTATGAGTATGTCATCCACATACTGAAGGATGTTGTCCACGTATGGGAGAAATTGTTGGAGTTGAAGTCCAAAACACTTGGAGAGCTCAAGCTGGCCATGCCTGTGCTATGAGTATGTCATCCATGTACTGAAGGATGTGGTCCATGTCCTGAAGGAATTGTGGGAGTTGAAGTCCAAAACACTTGGAGAGCCCAAGTTGGCCCATGTTTGGTGCAGACCTATCTAATGCAGTTTGGACTGAACAGAACTACATTGTATGGGTCTCCCATATAATTGAGTTCCAAACTGGATTGACTCATGGATAAGTCAACCCAAGTTCTGGAGGTCTGCATTATATGTCCATAGAGATCCAGCCTTTTTTGCTTAAAGGAAAGTAGTGGAGGGGAGGAATGGCAGGAAAGTAAAGGGAAGGCCAACGTTTCCCAACTTGCGCTCTAGGCTGAGTCCTGAACCCATTTTCTTCAGCTTTCCCCAATTTAATCATTGTCCAAATCTGAGAATTGCATCGGCTGCTAATTACGTCCACACCGCCATGTGCCGCCTCTTTAATTACGGCGCTTGCCCAAGCAAAACGCATTGCGGGTCTGAGAGATGAAACGACTCGGGTGAAGCACGCAAGGAGATAAAAGATCCCCGGAGGTGTGATCTCTTCCCTTGGAAACCGAGGGCCGTCGTCTTGTTCATTCGAGTCCAAGAAGAAAGATGCCCGGTGCTATTAAGGAGCCGCATCGAACTGCTATACACCACGCCGTGTTTCTAATTAAACAGCTCTCTCGCTCACACAGGTGGCATTATTATCGATGTAAATTCTAAATTGCACAAAGAAATTGCTAATTATGGCCATTTTTGGTGTCTTAATTTGGGTAATTATATTTCCACAATGCACCGTTGCCTGTGCGCTCGGTAGGCTCACCTCTCCCCGGATCTAGGAAAAATAAAATAACTGCCAACGCTCAATGTTAAAATAATGTTTAAGGATATAATTATCCCTTAAGAGGCTGGAACAGAATGAAAAAAGGAACAGAAGATGGAATCTGTTGGCCTGACAGAAGAATACAGGAACATGGTGCTTTCCGTGTCCTTAAACACGCTTCTGGGATGAGCTTTGTGTATTCCAAGTAGACTGGAACGTACTTACCGTAGTCCTAATCTTTCTTTATACTGGTTTTAAACCACTTCCTTGGATGTGTTGCAACAGCAGATTCCCAGATTAGTTTAGTGTTTACACTTTATTTTATTTTGGTTATGTAACATTTATTTTACTTAAGTGATATTTGTCTTTACTGTTCTAATGTAGCACAAATCCTGTGTAAAACCATACTACGTGTTTTTGACATCAGTATTGAAATCTGAAATATATACAGAAAGTCATGCATAATATGGCTGAACTGGGAACCTCTGGGAAGTCAAAATCAGATGGAGAACCAAGAGGAGAAACACAACTCTGACCGATACAAAATCCAGTTTACTACAGACTTTTGCGTACAATAGGTTGGCATGAGACGTTCTGTAACCTTATCAGTCTCCAGTCCATCTATAAGGCCCTTCTACACTGCCATATAATCCACATTATCAAAGCAATTATCCACATTATCTGCTTTGAACTGGATTATATGAGTCTACACTGCCATACAATCCAGTTCCAAGCAGATAAGATTTCACATGACAGTGGAGATCCAGCATTAGATTGGGGTGCAATAGTAGTATATGATTTGAAGAACGGAGACTATAAACAGTAAGCACTTCCTAGACACCTTCTACACTGCCATATAATCCTGATTATCAAAACAGATGATCCCCATTACCTGCTTTGAACTGGATTATCTACACTGCCATATAAAATCCAGATTACCTGCTTTGCACTGGATTATATGGCAGTGTAGACTCATATAAACCAGCTCAAAGCAGATAGATAATGTTGATCATCTGCTTTGATAATCTGGATTATGTGTCAGTATATAAGAGGCCTCAGTCTACACTGCTGTATAATCCAGTTCAAGTTGGATGTTATACAGCTGTGTGGAAGGGGCCGGAGAAACATAAACTACCAATAACATTTAACTGGTATATTGGAAACCATGTCAAATACATGCCTTTGTCTATACCATAGAATTACATAGCTCATTGTTCTGGAATCCTGGGAGTTGTAGTTTGGGGAGGCACCAGCCCTCTTTGCAAGGGAATTCTAAGGACCTTGTCAAACTACAACTCCCAGGATCCCATTGCATTCAAGCGGTGCCAAACCGCATTCAATCTACAGCAGTGGTTCCCAACATGTGGTCCATGGACCATAGTCTGCAAAAACTAAGATATGGTCCATGGACTCACCGTTACTACTACGGATCACACAACCCATAGATGTGCCTTATGGAGACAAAAGTCAAAATCCGCCGTAGCACAACAATGCCTTCTGTCCGATGTCTGAAGGTCACTCTCTTCATTTCAAAGCACCTCACCCTCAACCACCAACCAGTCCTGACTTGTCTTCTCCAGAAATATCTCATCTTCGTTGGCGTCTCTCCCCTTTGATGCCTCTGGCGCTCCTTAATTGCTTGAAAATTACAATGCAACACAAGTTGCCGTGTTCAACACAAATATTATGTTTAGTAAATGCTACTTTGCACTTCTGTAGCAACTTTCTTTCAAGAAAATAAACCTCTTCTCTCCCAGCTTTGGAGGCCTTGCAACTGGGTTGTGACAGGGCTGCAAAGGCCTGGGCAGATCCACAGTAGAGTCTCACTTATCCAACATAAACGGGCAGAACGTTGGATAAGTGAATATGTTGGATAATAAGGAGGGATTAAGGAAAAGTCTATTAAACATCAAATTAGGTTATGATTTTACAAATTAAGCACCAAAACATCATGTTATACAACAAATTTGACAGAAAAAGTAGTTCAATACGCAGTAATGCTATATAGTAATTATTTATGAATTTAGCACCCAAATATCACGATGTTTTAAAAACATTGACTACAAAAATGCAGTGGATAATCCAGAACATTGGATAAGTGAGACTCTACTGTACATGTTTCTAAAAGTCATCAATTCCAACAATTCACTAAAGTTCATTTGGCTTCCTCCCAAGGAAGATGTAAATGCTTGCAGCCTAGTTATGATAATTTCCCCTTACAAATGTATCTACGCTGTAGAATGAATGCAGTTTGACACCACTTTAACTCCATGGCTTGATATTATGGAACCACAGGATTGCAGTTCAGTGAGGCATCCACTTGTGACAGCGAGTCCTTGATGGAGTACTTCCTCATTCTTTCGCACACTGCTGGACATTTTTATGGTGTCGAAATTAGTTAAATTAGCCTCCCCACATAAAGCGGTACCAAAATCTCCTACTAGACAGATGCAACTGTCTTTTGGGTTGCTTAGGTCAACAACGAGCTAGGCTATTTAATGGTCGGGTGCTCAATCCGACCTGGGCTGGCTTCGAACTCATGACTTCTCAGTCAGTAGCGATTTATTGCAACTGCGCCACAGCCTGGCCTAGGTCATCTGATTTGAACTGGATTACATGAGTCTATACTGTCTTCTAATATCTAAATGAAGATAATCTGGATGTGATATGGCAGTGTAGAAGGGAAAGGATTGAGGCTTCCTCAGACAGAGCGTGCAAGGCCAGTGTTTACGAGCACAGCTCATGCTCTCAATGTGGGATGATGGGCCACGGATCCCCTCTTGCTGCTGCCGCCCTGGTACAGACGGAGAAGTACATTAGCAAGGCAATGTTTGTTTAGCTATTAAGCGCTCTCTGTTCTTCTGCAAATAATTGCACAGGAAAAGTATTATGCTTGTCATATCCTTCAAATAAAGTTGTGAGACATCACGTAGTGCATCAATCCTTTGTTTGGTTTGGGGCTTAACAACGAGGCAAGGGAGCCAACTTGTCCTGGCCTGCTTGGCGTTCCTGGCTCGGCTGCCGGAAGATCCGTCCGTTCCACGTTGGCAAAACATCTGTGACTGGGAAAGAAAGACCTCCTCCGACCCCTGTGCACCACCCGCATGGAACTACCATTGGAAACGGTTGGATTTCCTTCGGTTAAACTGAACCAGACCAGGCAGTGAGAAATTTCGTTGCCGAGAACACGGAATACACTCCGGTGTTTAGTCTGTGCATTAAAGGTGGAGTTTTTCATGAGCCCGTGATAGCTCTGGGATGTTCTGGAGAGGTCATTCTCAGGCTTTTAAATAATGTTTGTGAAAATATCACCGTTCAGTACTATCTTTGGATTCAGGTGTTTTGGTAGCTATCCCCTACGGATATGGGGGTCTTACTGTAATTTGATTGAGATTTGTCTATAGTGTTACAAAAAATATCTGTATTATTTTTATATACTGTATAGTAAAGGTAAAGGTTTTCCCCTGACGTTAAGTCCAGTCGTGACAGACTCTGGGGGTTAGTGCTCATCTCCATTTCTAAGCTGAAGAGCTGGCATTGTCTGCAGACACCTCCAAGGTCATGTGGCCACTGGCATGAAAGCATGGAGCGCCGTTACCTTCCCGCCAGAGCAGTACCTATTGATCTACTCACATTTGCATATTTTCGAACTGCTAGGTTGGCTGGAGCTGGGGCTAACAGCGGGCGCTCATTCCTCTCCCAGGATTTGAACCTAGGACCTTTCGGTCCGCAAGTTCAGCAGCTCAGTGCTTTAACACACTTCGCCACCAGGCCTAGTTTTTCAGCCCTTTTTTAGGGCTGAAAAAGCTCCCCTCGGGTGAGGGTCCTGGCTGGCTTCTATTCATGTCGGCTTATACTTGAGTATGTAGGTATTCAGAGTTGGACAGTCTTATCTTATTAAAGTCTTATTATTATTATCTTAAATTACAGTTTTATATAAATATTCAAAAACATTTAACCTACTGATGCCTCAAATAATGCAATTTTATTAATATCTATTTTATTTTTGAAATTGACCCGTAGCTGCTGCATTTCCCACCCTCATCTTATACTCGAGTCAATAAGTTTTCCCAGTTTTTGTAGTAAAATTAGGTGCCTCAGCTTATATTCGGCTCGGCTTATACTCGAGTATATACGGTATGTTGTGAGTTGACTTGAGTCTGTTATTGTGGAAAAGATAGGACATAAACCCATTGTTATTGCCATGGTCTACTACTCTAAGGTGATGAATATCCCCCCTAAGACAGCCTCAGAAAACTGGGATAGCACTTTTAAAGTTCAGATTAAAATCCAGGGTCCATCTGTACAGGCCCAAAATGCAGGGAGGTATGCGGGAGTAGCCTAAGGCATCCAGACAATGAGCCAAGTTAATCCGGTTTAACTTGGGTTTAAAAAAAAAAAACACCTTCCTAGAATGTCCGCATCTTCTCTGGTATGGGATTTCCCTCAATCCCAAGGGTCAGTCCTCAAAGCCTTCCAGGTTCAATTTAAAATGCTGGTTTCTACCAGGTTATGGGCCCGTGAGGAAGGGCCCTGCAGAGGCGATTCACTGTCCTATTGAAATGGGAACCATCTGCAATCATTGGCATCACGCAAGACGACATAAGTAGATCAGGAAGCTTTTAAGGACCGTAGTAGCAGCAGAAGTCATAGCAGTAGTAATAATAATCGTGATTCAGAAGCTCTGAGAAAAGGCTCCCAAATGAACTCATCAAAACGAACGACTGTAGAATATTTTTTCCACCGACTCTATCTGCCAATCTCTTGTTTGCAAATGCGTAATTGGTATTCTGTGTTAAGTACATTCTGTGAACTATACATTGTGCTACCGCTCAGAGCGACGCCAATGACACCTTGTGTAGGTCATCCCGGCTGCAAAGTAAACAGACGATGACCAGCGAGAAGGAGGAGGGCACAGGGATGTCTTTCCACTGAACGATGATACAGAAGACCAAAGGGTTCGCAAAGAATGGATCTCATGGCCCAAACTGGCTCTGAGGCAGGGCAGGCTCTGCTCTTAGGCTGCTTCCAGACAGCCTCATAATCTAGGACAAATAAGTGAAGTGAAAAAATCACAGGACTTGACAACAAGTCCGGGTAAATGCTCCCCCGCGGTTCTGACACCTTCGTATGTAGTAGATTTTAGAAATTTGTAAAACTGACGCTACGGGAAGTGCTGGACTCATATGTGCTGATACGAATATCTGAATGTGCGCACAAGCAGATTTCTGATTATCTCTTCTCACCCATAAATTCAAGCTCTGTTTAAATTTGTGAACATCAAACAAGGAATGGTTGCAGAGAGTTCTGATGAGAATTGCTTTCCATTTGTGCTTCCATTTAGCCACCTGTGTGTCTGTAGCTCCATTTGTTTACAACCCCAACCAGGATTTTACAATGTGAACATGTGCTGAAGCAGACCACACCATAGCAATAAAGTCAGGTGTTTGCCTTGACTGCAGAGATATACAGTCATGAGAGTGTGTGCATTTTCTGACAAAATCGGGATTTAAGCACACTTTTTGAACACGTGTTTTTTAACTGTTAATTTCCATCACCATTGCCTATGAAGGCTAGGACTCCTTGAAATTACATTCCATCATTCCATCATCATCATCATCATCATCATCATCAAAATCCAGAACAGCAGGGAAGCTTAGAAGCCAGAAGATTAAAGCCAAAGTAGGAGTGTACACTCTAGCACACATTCCCCTGAGTTCCCACTCTAGAAGGGTCTCCCCTTTCAACAGAGCTGCCATTGGTGGCGTCCATCATCATGACTACACACAACCACATGCCAGGACCCCCTTCCTTTCCCTGATAAAGCCCTTCTCTCTGTTTGTAAGGTTTGGTAAAACCACTGCTGCCATGTTCCAGTATTCTGGCCTAAACCAATGGACGAGCACATGCCTAACTTATGAGAATGCCTACCTCTGCTCCTAAATGGCCAAGAAAAGCTCCAGGGAAGCAAGAAGTAGGACAACAACACCGTGTTTCTCAATAATCAATAATGAAATGCATTGTATCTCTGATGCTAGAGGCAAGATATGGGCATCATGACTAGTAGCCATTGATAGACTCATCCTCCATTAATCTTCTAATCCCCCTTTCAAGAAATCCAATTTAGCAACCATCGCTAAAGGTTATGCTGGGGAATTCTATAGTCTAGCCATGTGCTATGAGAACCGTAAATCCCCACCATTCACATTCAGTAGATGCCACTGGCTTCTAATATTGAGTGAGGAAATGGGTCCCTGTGGTTGGTCTAGATGGTCCATGTGGTCCCTTCTAGACGAGGTCCTAGTTGCCATTTGTCCCAGAAGACATCACCCTCTGAGATCTCTAGATTCAATGAAGGCTCCCAAAGTCAATGCTTCCAAAGGAGGAGGCCAAGTTGAGGACATCCTTGTTCACTGAATGTTATGGTGCCCTGATGTCCCTCCGACTTTCTCCCTTTTCCAGCTCTCACCACGTCTCCATGGCAACATTCCGATAATGGTGGGCAGGCTCCCTTTCTGGTTCCGTCCTTCCTTCCCCCCTTCTCCTCATACACGTCAACTTTTCCCATTGACATCACAAAGGGCCACTCCACCCAGCAACAGCTAATCCCGTGACATTAAGGAGAGCCATGTCTCTCTCTTTGTGGTATAAGATGGATAGATTTTCCCGATTAGCTTCTCCAAGGCGTCTCCCGGAAGTGGCTTCTAAAGCCAATACAGAGGACACAGCAGGCTGCATCCAAAGCCAGAGCTTTTCTCGGGAGCACGTAATGTAAACGATGCAAAATATCCCTGAATCTGCAAGGACAACAAAATGCGGCTTGTTTGCACAACCCCCGCTCCCCGGAGAAATGCACGCTGGCCAACTTACCGACACTTGTGATTTTCTGGGAGGCCAGGTCGTGAAGCAAGGCCGTGACGGCCGGGTTGTGCCGGGAATACAGTTCGTATCGGTTAATGCCAATGTGGAACTTGAGCCAGTTTGGATAGGAATCAATCGAAGTCTCTCCGGTGGGGAGGAATTCTTCGTCTTCGTTGCCTTCGTTTTGCCTACCGAAAGAAAACAAACCAGAAGATTAGGTTGCTTGGAAATGCCAGCCGTGCACTTGGAGACGTGGAAGGGGAGCGAGGGAAGAAGGGGAGCCCGGCCAAGGCCTCCCGCGGTGCCAAGAAAAGCACTTGACACGACACGTTGGCCACACTTTGGCTTTGCAGAACTGTGGGCCAGTGTTCTGAATTTTGGACACTGTGAGAGGAGACATACACTGAAGGAAGAGCTGAGTCTCGCCTTGGATAGAGAGGAAAACGCAGTCGATGGGATATACACAACTTAAGTGTGGCCCCACTCCAGCACCCCAAACGCCCCTCAATGGTAAATCACACACCCCAAAGGCTTTGAGAGAGACTATAGCAGGCATGGGCAAACTTCGGCTCTCCCTCCAGGTGTTCTGGTTGTAGGTGAACTATAAATCCCAGCAACCACAACCCCCAAATGCCAAGGGCTATTTCCCCCAAACTCCACCAGTGTTCACATTTGGGCATATTGAGTTTTTGTGCCAAGTTTGGTCCAGATCCATCATTGTTTGAGTTCACAGTGCTCTCTCGATGTAGGTGAACTACAACTCCCAAACTCAAGATCAGTGCTCACCAAACCCTTCCAGTATTTTCTGTTGAGTTCTGTGATTCAATTCCATCACTGCTGGAGTTCAGAATTCTCTTTAATTGTAGGTAAACTATAAATCCCAGCAACCACAACCCCCAAATGCCAAGGGCTATTTTCCTCAAACTCCACCAGTGTTCACATTTGGGCATATTGAGTATTTGTGTCAAGTTTGGTCTGGATCCATCATTGTTTGAGTCCACAGTACTCTCTGGATGTAAGTGAACTACAACTCCCAAACTCAAGATCAGTGTTCACCAAACCCTTCCAGTATTTTCTGTTGAGTTCTGTGTGCCAAGATTCAATTCCATCGCTGGTGGAGTTCAGAATGATCTTTGATTGTGGGTGAACTATAAATCCCAACAACTACAACTCCCAAATGACAAAATCAATCCACCCCCTCCCCCAGAACTTTACCAGTATCCAAATTTGGGTGTATCAGGTATTGGTACCAAATTTGGTTCAGTGAATGAAAATCCATCCCTCATATCGGATATTTACAATTTGCGATTCGGATATTTATCGAATATTTACGATTTGCGATTCGGATATTTATCAGATATTTGCAATTTGCAATTTGGATATTTATTGGATATTTATGATTTGCGATTCGGATATTTATCGGATATTTATGATTTGTGATTCAGATATTTATTGGATATTTACGATTTGCGATTCGGATATTTATCGGATGTTTATGATTTGCGATTCGGATATTTATCGGATATTTACGATTTGTGATTCAGATATTTATCGAATATTTACGATTTGCGATTCGGATATTTATCGGATATTTACGATTTGCGATTCATAACGTTAGCAAAATGACAGTTATGAAGTCGCAACGAAAATAATGTTACGGTTGGAGGTCCCCACAAGATGAGGAACTGTATTAAGGGGCTCTGGCATTAGGACGGTTGAGAACCACTGCTGCAGAATACCAAACTATAATCTAATGATCCAGGATAACATGAAATCTCAGGGATGTTGGCCTCGTTCCCATGTTAGCAATGCTTCCTTCCTTCCTTCTTTCCTCTTTCTCTCTTTGCCAGACCTTTGATGCCAGTTCTCCTGTTTGCCGGAGAAGTTAATCTTTGACTGCTCTGTCTTCTGTCCAACCCGGCCTTTCTTCCTCCCTCTCTTTCTTTCCGTCCTTCTCTCCCACTCTGTATTTTTTAAAACCTTATTCGCTTTCGGGAAGGCGAGAGCATACCAGGCATAGCGGCAACATATGATGGTATTCCTTTGAAAAGCCTTGACCTCGCTTTGGAATCCAAAAGCTCTGGAGAGGGTTCCGAACGAAAGGAAACACACCACTGGCAACACAAGCCACCCAAATATGAACGAAACCACTAGAACAACATGAAAAGAACAAAACCACGGCATCTGGGCAGCAGAACACCACAAAAAAAACTGAAATAGACACAAAGTTGCGCTCTGTTTGCTCTTAACTTCCAGAGCGAAGTACGGGTTGTGGAGGCAACATTCATCCCAAAGAACGGCTGTTGTGCTCCTTTCTCCCACCCTGGACTTTCCACAGATATACAAACCCCACTTGCCTACTTTCCAACAAACCTCACAACCTCTGTGGATGCCTGCCATAGATGTGGGCGAAACGTCAGGAGAGAATGCTTCTGGAACATGAAAACTCACACCAACCCAAAAGAGATACTGGTGCTGGAAAATATCCTCCAGTGTTATTTAGGAGGCTCAAAGGCTTTTGTTTACTCCTGCAACACTTAGTTGATATACTAAGTGTATACACACACACACACACACACACACACACACACACACATATATATATATATATATATATATATCAGGACTAAAAAAAAACCTGCTCGGCTTATACTCGGGTGAGGGTCCTGGTGGGCTTATATTCAGGTCGGCTTGTACTCAAGTATATATGGTATATTTATTATTTTTCTCTATTATTATTGGTATTGTTACATTTATTATTTTACTCTTTTAATTATTATTATTACATTTATTATTTTACTCAATTATTGTTGTTACTTTTACATTTATTTTACTCTATTTTTATTATTAAAACATTTATTATTATTTTTATTTATTTATTAGACTTGTATACCGCTACTCCCAGTTTGGCTCGAAGCGGTTTACAGAAATAGATTAAAACAATACAATTAGCTTTAAAATAACAATAAGAACATTTAATAATAATAATAATAATAATAATAATAATAATAATAATAATAATAATAATAATAATAATATTTTCTATTATTACATTGTATGACACAGCAAACAAGATAGATATGCTGGATTTCGTATTACGAAATCACAAGTCGAACACTTCCCAAGTGTCTAGGACACTTCTTCTTCTTCTTCTTCTTCTTATTATTATTATTACATTTATTATTTTACTCTATTATTATTAAAAGGATACCTAAGCACATTTACATTGAAGAAGATGTAGATAATGATTTAATCAGAGTTGAAAAGTCATATCTTAAATTACAGTTTGATATAAAGATTCAAAAACATTTAACCTACGGATGCCTCAGTTTAATGTAAATTTATTGGTATCTCGGCTTATACTGGAGTCAATGTTTTCCTAGTTTTTTTGTGGTAAAATTAGGTGCCTCGGATTATATTCGGGTTGAGTATATACGGAAGTTGTTTGATTTGAGATTGGATTGAAAACGTTGCTGAAACAGGTTGAGTTCCTCTCCCTTTCTTTCCATAGACACCAAATGTTCCTGTTAAAGACATAATACCAGGAGACACATCTACGCTGTTCACGGATGCATACCCAGAGACTGTTCTCTCTTTTTTCTCAAAGGATGCAAACAGACTGGAACAAAGGCAGCGTGGTCAGGAGGCAGCAGCTGCTCGTTGTCACTTCCTATTTTGCATTCGGGGGCGAGATCCGTGATTTATGGGGTTGTGTTAAGGGACGGCAATGCTGACACTCTTGTCTAGACAAGCGTTCTCCAACCTGGGGACCATCCACCATGGGGACCAGGGAGAAAGCTCTACAGCAGGCCTGGACCAACTTGGGCTCTCCATCCAGGTGTTTTGGACTCCAACTCCCACCATTCCTTCCTTTCCCCCCTCAGCCACTTATATAAGAAGGATGAAAGAATCCATCTTCCTCTCTCCTCTGTGACTCAGTAAGAGTATCTGCCTGCCTTGTATGTGATTATCTGATCACTTAAGCAGCTGAGGGGGAAAAGGAAGGAGCCTGAGGCCAGGAATGGTGGGAGCTGAAGTCCAAAACACCTGGAAGGAGGGCCAAAGTTTGCCCATGCCTGCGCTAGACCCTTTCCACCCTCTTCTCTCAAGGTTCTCACTCTGAAAGATCGATGTATAAACACAAGGTGGGAAACCTACGACTCTCGTGATGTTATTCAGTTGCAAGTTCCATCTCTGCTGTTCTGGGTAAGGTTGTGGGATTGGTGGGCCCATAACAACCCCAGGGCTCGATGATCCCCACCAGCTCAAACCGATCAATTGACCTATGGACCGGGAAAGCAAACATGCCCAAAGCCCTCTGCTTCGAACAAGAAGTGACTTGTTTGTGTTGACAGCACTGCGCTCGTGATCCCAGGAGAGAAAATGTCTAGCTTGACCAATGTCCTCAACAGTTTGTATCCAACCATGAATATAGTCAGCCTTCCACATTTGCTGACTTTGCTTTGGCATATTTGATTATTTGTGGATCTCTAAGTTCTCCAGCACAACCCTATGGTCAACTTCTGGAGGAGCTGAATACAGAGTCATATTATAGCAAAGGTACTACATTAAGTCTAGTGGTGTCCAACTCTGGGGGTTGGTGCTCATCTCCATTTCTAAGCTGAAGAGCCGGCATTGTCCATAGACACCTCCAAGGTCATGTGGCCATAAGCATGACTGCATGGAGTACTGTTAACTTCCCTCCGGAGTGGTACCTATTGATCTACTCACATTTGCATGTTTTTGAATTGTTAGGTTGGCAGAAGCTGGGGCTAACAGCAGAAGCTCACCCTACTCCCTGGATTTGAACCACCAACGTTTTGGCCAGCAAGTTCAGCAGCTCAACAGTTAGTAGCCAGCTGCAATAAATCACTACTGACCGAGAGGTCATGAGGTTGAAGCCCTGGTCAGATTGAGCTCCTGTCCATTAATAGCCTAGCTCGCTGCCTACCTAGCTCAGAAGACAATTGCATCTATCGAGCAGAAAAATTAGGTACTGCTTTATGCAGGGAGGCTAATTTAATTTATTTATTATTTATTTATTTACAGTATTTATATTCTGCCCTTCTTTCTCACCCCGAAGGGGACTAAGGGCAGATCACATTACACATATAAGGCAAACATTCAATGCCTTAACATAGAACAAAGACAGAGACAAACGCAGGCTCCGAGCTGGCCTCGAACTCATGACCTCTTGGTCAGAGTGATTTGTTGCAGCTGGCTGCTCACCAGCCTGCACCACAGCCCGGGCCTAATTTAACGAATCTATCACACCATAAAAACTTCCAGCATCGTGCAGAAAGGAATGAGGAAGTACTATCATCAAGGACTCGGCGTCACAAGTGGACGAAGAAGCAACAGCTCCCCCTGTGGCCGGAACCGAGCATACCTTCATGAAGCCGGAAGCTGGAAAAATGTTAAATTGCCTCTGTGCCTGTCTATATATGTTGTACGCCTAATAAGGGCACTGAATGTGTTTCCATGTTTATGTGTGCATTGTGATCTGCCCTGAGTCCCCTTCGGGCGGAATATAAATACTGTAAATAAATACATTTTATGGGTCACCTTCCAGAGACTGGCTTACCAGTCCCATCATCCTTAACCATTCGCCTTGCCCATTGAAGGCCGAGGCAAGTGGAGTCCAAAATATTTGGACGTCGCCGTGTTGGGATGGAGGAGAGCAACGTAAGGCCGCCTTATCCCTTCTCTCTTTTGTATCTTCTCCTGCAAGAAGAAATGACAGACTTTCTGCAAGACCATCTGCAGGGCGGGGACGCATAAGGAAAGGCCGCTGAGCCCGGCGGGATTCAGCCCTAAATGAGGGCAGCAGCCTTATTGTGTCCACAACGTGCATACATAGCAACCTCTCCGGTCCTTTGGTAGAGCAGGGACGGTGTCGCGGGCTTGTTTATTCCGGCCTCTCTGCATCCCTGCAATATCTCCCAAAATCTGCACGTTCTCTCCATGCCGTTGAGGAACCCAATGTTCCGACGCTCGCTCAGTCCTTTTGGAAGGAGGGAGGGAGGGGGGGAGGGGGGGGGAGGACACACCTGGATCTCGACAGGCAGCCAGATCCAATCTGACTAAAGAGATTCTGCAAATTGGAGAAGGGGGAGCGGAGGGAGGGAGGGAGGGACGGGGTTATGCAACCGTGATGCTGATGGTGGAGGAACGCTGGAGAAGCAAGCAAGCGCCCCGTGCTATTTCCATCATCAGACCCATCTTATCTGGGACGGATGAAATTTCCAGGCTCTGGGAATGCATCGTAATTGGGAGAGGAGGCCAATGTCGCCTTCTGTTCTGTTGGCAAATCGGAAAAGCGTCTCCGAGACTCCGAGCCATTCTGCTTGCCCTACTTACAGCAGGCCTTGCTTCCTCCCTCCCTCCTTCCTTCCTTCCTTCCTTCCTTCCTTCCTTCCTTCCTTCCTTCCTTCCTTCCTTCCTTCCCTTTGTGTCGGATGCAGGGAACGTCAACGGCACACACACACACACATGCCTATCCTTCCCATCCTTCTCTCTTCCAACCCAATTGCCTTAAAGCAACCCTGGAAGGATCCAATGACCCTCTTAACGGCATCCAGAGAAACGCTGCATCGCTCTCTTCTTAGTGATGAGCGAAATTGGGGTGGGAAACCTTACGAGAAGACCGTGCATCTCCTGTGGATACCTTATACACAATGAGGCTCAAACCACAATGTCGAAAAACATCTGACGTGTTTGGTGTTCTTTTTCTAAAAGCTCCGCTAGATGTGGGCAAAACCTCAGGAGAGAATGCTTCTGGAACATGAAAACACACAACAACCCTCCACTATATAGTTAGTTCTTGGAGACGGAGCTGGGGAGGGAATACGAGGCGGTTCCGTCATAAATCCTTATTTCACGGGGCGGAAAGTGGTGTCAAAACATTGCCTTGAAATATAAATATAATAAATATAATATAAATACTGTAAATAAATAAATAATAAATAACAATAAAATACTGGGTCCCTGGAAGTAGAATCAGAGGAAATGGTTGCATTTGCTCATTCTGAAGACCCCAAAAGACACATTTCATCACAATTCAAGCCCTCCCTATTGGGTTGCTGTGAGATTTCCAGGCCATTTGGCCACGTTCCAGAAGCATTCTCTCCCGACGTTTCGCCCACATCTATGGCAGGCATCTTCACAGGTTGTGAGGTCCCCCCCCCCCAGGCAGGAAGCAGCCAGGCTTTGAAGCTGCAGGGCTATTTAATGCTAATCAAACTGACCAACTGCAACATTCCCACTGGCCTCCAACAGACAAGACCCCAAAAGACACATTTCATCATAATTCAAGCTCTCCCTATTGGGTTGCTGTGAGATTTCCAGGCCGTTTAGCCATGCTCCAGAAGCATTCTCTCCTGACGTTTCACCCACATCTATGGTAGGCATCCTCACAGGTTGTGAGCTCTGCCCCAGGCAGGAAGCAGCCAGGCTTTGAAGCTGCAGGGCTATTCAATGCTAATCAAACTAATTCACACTGGCCTCCAACAGACAAGAGTTCTTTCTTTCCCCCACCTTGGACCTTCCACAGATACACACACCTCTCTTGTCTAGTTCCCAACAGACCTCACAACCTCCGAGGATGCCTGCCATAGATGTGGGCGAAACGTCAGGAGATAATGCTTCTGGAGCATGGCCAGACAGGCCGGAAAACTCACAGCAACCCAGTGATTTTGGCCATGAAAGCCTTTCAATGGAGCCCCATGTCCACCACGAGACCCATTGATGACCTTGAGTGAGGAAGACAATAGCAAACTTCTCCTGCGCAAACCATGCCAAGAAAACCCTACAACAGGACCTTCCGTGAGGCCAAAACAACTTGAAAGCACACAACAACAACAACAAGAGGGATTCCTTCAATGAGGGACCAAGAAACCTATGCCGTGGTTGAACTTGCCTTCTCCAGAGCCCCAAAATACTCCATGATCACCCACACCTCTGGGCTGAGAGAGTGAGACCTTTGTTTCCTCATCGTCACACTTTTGGCCCCAAGAACTTTAGGAAAACTGGACCCATAATTCGTTCTCCCGTCATTCAAAGCGGAATAATTGGATACATGCCTCTTTCTCTCTCTATGTCTCTTTCCAGGAGGACAAAATCATAAACCCAAAGTCTTACCTTCCCAAAGATAGCAGGACCTCCAAAGGTGTCCTCTCAAGTGGTCACTCATGGTCATACTCCCCAAAGTCCTACCTCAAAGGTACATTGTAAAGTGGAACCCTTTAGAACCCTAGTCCCCATACATTTTTAGGTACTTGGGGGTCCATAAAGAGGTAGGCCAGAGTCCTTCTTCCCCCAGCACAGGTAGTCTCAAAAACCCAGCCCCAAAGGAACCTCCTAAAACAGCGCCCAAAGTCCTAGATCTAAAGGTATCTCCTCATGTGGTATTCTCTCTAGGTCCCATCCCCAAATGTTCTCCTAAAGGGCTACCCCATAGGCCTACCTGACAAAGGGACCCCTACAATGGTAGGCCTACAAGTCTAATCTCCCAAAGGTCCTTCAAAGAACAATCACAGAGGAGCTTCAAAAGGGTCATCTGCAAAATCCTACCCCTAAAGGTCCCAACTCCCAAAAGGACACCTAGAAGGATGCTCTCCATGCCCTGGCCCCAAAAGTACCTCCTAAAGTCATACCTCATAATCCTATCCTCTTCAGGGCACCCCTTAACGTGGTAACCTCATTGAGTAGTAGTCTATCCCAAAGATACCCCTATTTGAGGAGTACATTTAGAGGTTGGACAACAAGGGACAAATATTATAGGGCTGTTTAAATATTTGAAAGGATGCCACAAGGAAGAGGGAGCAGGCTTGATTTCTGCTGCTCTGGAGACAAGGACTCAAGGGAATCATGGGTTCGAATGACCGGAAAGGAGATTCCACCTGAACATTAGGTAGAACTTCATAACCATGAAAGCCACTCAACACAGTGGACCTCTCTGCTTCAGAGTCTGGTGGAAACTCCTTATAGAATCATAGAATCATAGACTAGTAGAGTTGGAAGAGACCTCATGGGCCATCCAGTCCAACCCCCTGCCAAGAAGCAGGACTCCTTTGAGTCTTTTAAACAGCGTGGCCACCTGTAAGGGGTGCTTAGATGGTGCTTTTCCTGCCTGGAAGAAGGGGTTGGACTAGATGGCCCCTGGAGTCTCTTCCAACTCTATGATTTTATGATAAGATAAAAGGTAAAGGTTTCCCCTGACGTTAAGTCCAGTCATGTCTGACTCTGGGGGTTGGTTCTCATCTCCATTTCTAAGCCGAAGAGCCGGCGTTGTCCGTAGACACCTCCAAGGTCATGTGGCCATTGGCATGACTGTATGGAACGCCGTTACCTTCCTGCCAGAGTGGTACCTATTGATCTACTCACATTGGCATGTTTTTGAACTGCTAGGTTGGCAAGAGCTGGAGCTAACAGTGGGCACTCATTCCACTCCCGGGATTTGAACCTGGGACCTTTCGGTCTGCAAGTTCAGCAGCTCAGCGCTTTAACACACTTCACCACCGGGGCTCTATGATTCTATGGTAAAGTGGTGCCCCAATGCCCTGCCTCCAAAGGTACAGTCTAAAGCCACCTTTGAAGTGTTTCCCTGCAAACCCAAATGAGAGGATTTGGCTCACCACTCAGGATTCTCGGCGGCCTTGGGGTTGAAGCGGATGTCGCTGTTGACGCTGAACAAGATGTCTCGGTCGCCCAAGGCCGGGACAGGCATCTGGTAGAGGGGGTGCTGGAAGAGGGCGGCCAGCTTGGAAGCCCAAGGAGAGGAGGATGAATGAGGAGGAGGAGGAGCAGAAGGGGTCTCCCCACCGGTCCCATGGGAACCCGGCGGCGGCAGCCTCTTGGGTTCCCCTTCATGAATGAGCGCCTTGTGGTTGGGATCCGGCCCCGGGTTCAAGAGCAAGCGGTTGGGCCTCTGGAAGCCCTCCCCTCGCTCGGGCCCTTTCTTCTCCAGGGAAGGGGCGCTGAGGTTGGAGCTGGGCTCGCTGCTGAAGTCCTGCAGGATCCGCAACGTGTGCTTGCTGGGCCAACCCTCAGGGGCCCCGGGCGGGGGGTCCGGCTCCGGCGGGCGCTGCTGGGGCGGCCCTTGGCCCCACTCCACGGCCCCTTCCACGGCCTTGGAGCCACAGGAGCATCCGGGGTTGGGCCCTCCGCCTTCGGCCCGTTCCCCGGGGCCCACCGCCCTCCGCTCCAGTTTGGGCAGCAGGTCGATCATGATGTGGAGCGTGCAGGCCACCAGGAAGACCAGGAAGATCAGGACGCGGAACCGGCGCAGGAGCAGCATGGCTTTCATGGTCCTGACCCACCCAGGGAATGTATCAATCGATAGCTCAATCTATCTATCTATCTATATATATATATATATATATATATATATATATATATATATATATCGGTGGATGTTGGTAGGAAGAAAAATTGAGACAGGTCCCGATACAGTTGGAGAATATCAACAATGGTGATGGTGGTGGTGATGATAAGGATCAGCCAAGGCCATCCGGAACACTTCAGAGAAGAATATTCACAAGAATAATCTTGGCAGAATATTCACAATAGTAATCTTCAGAATATTCACAAAAATCTCTGAAGAATATTCACAATGTAATCTTTGCAGAATATTCGCAATAACCTTCGAAGAATATTCACAATAATAATTTTGGAAGAATATTCACAATAATAATTTTGGAAGAATATTCACAATGTAATCTTTGCAGAATATTCGCAATAACAACCTTTTGAAGAATATTCACAATAATGATTTTGGAAGAATATTCACAGTACTTTTTGAAGAATATTCACAATAATAATTTTGGAAGAATATTCACAATAATGATTTTGGAAGAATATTCACAATAATCTTTGTAGAATATTCACAATAATAATCTTCGCAGAATATTCACAACAATGATCTTTGAAGAATATTCACGATAACATTCAAGATCAGTCATGGCCATCCGGGCAAATATTTAGAGCCCTGCCATTGCCATTAGGACCACTTTCAGTCTTGACAATACTCTTTGAGATCAGCCAAGGCCATCCGTTTGCCAGTCCTAAATGATACTAATATGAAGAGATCAGCCAGGACCATCCGGAAACAGCTGGGATGAGAACAATACTAGAAATAATATTCGAGATCAGCCGGGGCCAATCGTATCGGTTTCAGACTTGACAATAACATTCGAGCTCAATCAGGGACATCCTGGGCGGTTTTGAATAGCCACAATCCTAAAAATAATCTTCACAATTCTAAAAATAATCTCAGTCACAATCCTAAAAATAATTTTAAGAGCTCGACTGGGGGCCAATCAGATGGATTTCAATACTGACAACAATCTTCGCAATCAGCCGGACCCATCCGGAGTCGTTTCAATGCAAAATAATATCAGAGTGAGTAATAACATGATAATAATAATATTAGCAATCAAAACTGCAGCCAGCCAGGGCCATCATCCGGACACGACGGAGGACGACGGATGCCAATAAAAACGTCAATCGGCAAGGAGAATCCGGACGTGGCTGATAACAACAACAACAATATTAGAGATCAGTAATAGCAATAATATTCGAGATGAGATGGGGTGATTCGGATGTTGTTCAGCAACGAGAAGAGCAATAATATTTGAGATGAGATGGGGTGATTCGAATGTTGTTCAGCAACAAGAATAGCAATAATATTCGAGATGAGATGGAGCGATTTGGATGTTGTTCGGCAGCGAGACGGAGCTGAACGCTCACGATAATCGGAGAGATGAGTCAAGGCAATCTGGGCTATTCATATTAATGTTATCATGATTTTGAGAAAGGTTCCCAAGGTGGCCCAAAAAAGAAAAGAAGACAAAGCCTTGGAGGAGACAAAGCACAATTTGTTTCAGGCTTCCCGGCCGAGGATGCCTTGCGACCTGGTCCAAGCGTCGATTGCGGAAATCGGCAAGGAAACGGTCTCCGGGTGGAGGGAGGGATATGGGAAAAGTCCTCGTCGCATGTCTTCAAAGGAGGGAGGAAGGAAGGAGAGGGAAAGAAGGAAGAATAGACAGCAGAATCATCAAAGCATGTCCAAAAGGGTGGAAAGACCTTGGAGGGATGTCAACAAAAAGACGGGTGCCCATCGGATGCGGACGAGGTTTCCGTCCAAGGAAGATGGAGAAGATCCAAGCTAGGAGCTCTCTCTGTGTGTGTCTCAGGAATGCCTGGCTCTTGGGTGTCTTTCTCCTCTTTTCCTTCTTTCTTTCCTTCCTTCCTTCCTCTGAGAATGTGGAATGGGAGAGCTGGGAGAGGGAAGTCCAAAAGCAAACCAGTGCGCTTCACAAACCAGAAGCCTGGCACATCGGTGGTGCCGCAGGAAGGCAACCAGGTCTGTTCCCAGTCCAGAAAAAGCAGGATTCAGAAAATAGCATCAGATTTCTGTTCAGCAGCAGCACCAGCAGCCTGTCTTCCTGATGACACACAATGGGAAGGCTTTGCAGCAGGAGCAGAAGCAGGAGAAGGAGGGTCTCGGGTGGAGGGAAAGAGGGCAGGTGCAGCCTGGGTGCCCCCTTCCACCCCTCCTTTGGCTCTCTCTCGCTCTCTCTCTCTCCTTTCTCTCTCTTTTTCCCCTCCTGCGGGGGATTGGTTGGCAGAGGCTGGGAGGGTGTGTTAAATAGGGCAGAGAGCCCTCCGCCCCGGCGTCACGGCCCAGGGATTGGCTGCGGCAAGGAAGGGAGGGAGGGAAGAAGGGAAGGGGAGAGGCACGCAGGGAAAGAGGCTGGGGCCTGGACCCCTCCCTCCCTCCCTCCCTCCCTCCCCTCTCTCCCTTGGGCTGCAGTGCCAAGAGGAGCCAAGAGGGGGCGCCCTGCACCTCCAAGGCCAGGAGGAAAGCACAGCCAGCCCTCCAGGAGGAAAGCGGGAGACGCTTATGCGCAGGCGCAGCTTGGAGAGTGCCAGCCTTCCCAAAGGTGTGGGAGGGGGGAGGGAGGGAGGGGGAGGGCCTGAGTCACAGGGAGGAAAGGAGGCTCTCTCCCCTTCCCTCCCTCTCGCAGACACACATATACACACATACTTTCTCATACTCACATATAGATACAGTCTTTCTCTTTCTCATACTCACATATGGATACAGTCTTTCTCATACTCACATATAGATACAGTCTTTCTCATACTCACATATGGATACAGTCTTTCTCATACTCACATATGGATACAGTCTTTCTCATACTCACATATGGATACAGTCTTTCTCATACTCACATATGGATACAGTCTTTCTCATACTCACATATGGATACAGTCTTTCTCATACTCACATATGGATACAGTCTTTCTCTTTCTCATACTCACATATGGATACAGTCTTTCTCATACTCACATATGGATACAGTCTTTCTCTTTCTCATACTCACATATACAGTCTTTCTCATACTCACATATGGATACAGTCTTTCTCATACTCACATATAGATACAGTCTTTCTCATACTCACATATAGATACAGTCTTTCTCATACTCACATATGGTTACAGTATTTCTCCTTCTTTCCTGCCAACCTAGCAGTTCGAAAACATGCCAATGTGAGTAGATCAATAGGTACCGCTCCAGCGGGAAGATAACGGCGCTCCATGCAGTCCTGCCAGTGGCCACATGACCTTGCAGGTGTCTACGGACAACGCCGGCTCTGTGGCTTAGAAATGGAGATGAGCACCAACCCCCAGAGTCAGACATGACTGGACTTAACGTCAGGGCCTAGCGGTTCCTTCGCAGTTTGACTTACATACAAATTCAACTTAGGAACAAACCTACTGAACCCATCTTGTTCATAACTTTGTCTATGACTATTGTCTCTGATTCCTTTTTTGGCAGTAACTAACTACTTAGGGAATTACAATCCCAAGCAATCCCAAGATAAAAAAAAACTTTGGTGTTTTGTTGTGGTTCTTTGATGCGGAATGGGAGCTGCTGTGTCAACAGAGCTCTTCCATAACCTTTGGCCATGTCTTCTTGTTCTTCCCTCAGGCCAGGTGGGTGTTCACTTATTTCAATGCGGGGCTCTGGTGTTGTGTTTTCCTTTCCGCCGCCCCCTCCTCACCAAATAGCTCCTCGGAGGAGCCAGCCGTGATTCACCCGCTGAAACCCAAACCCCCTGAGTCATCGGCGTGAGGCAGGAAGTCTGAACCAGCCTCCCGGAGAGGGTTGGGGTGAGGAAATCCTTGACCGCATGACCTCCCGCTGCTTCCTTGCACAACCCTGGGCTTCTTTGTCCATTGTCTCCACTGGAGTGGGAACCTGTTGCTCGGCGGAGGGGGAGAGAAGGAAATCTCGGTCGCCTCTCCGTTTCAGAAGGCAGAACTGAGCCCTCTCATCTCCAGTGTTTTCATCTTTCCTCTGATCCTTCAGGATTAATCTATTTTGGGGGTTTCTGGCCCTGTTTCCCCATGCGGGTGCACAGACAGACTTGGGAAATACTGGGGAAAGAAAGAGAGAAAAGGAGAGGCACATGCTAGACCAGGCACGGGCCAACTTCAGCCATCCCTCTGGGTGTTTTGGACTTCAACTCCCAACATTCCTAACAGCCTCAGGCCCCTTCCTGAGGGGGGAAAAGGAAGGGGTCTGAAGCTGTTAGGAATGGTGGGAGTTGAAACTGGTTGATGGACACTTCAGTCAATCAAGGGATCATCTGCAGACCCACGTTATTGTAGTCCAAAACACCTGGAGTTGAAGTCCAAAACACCTGGAGTTGAAGTCCAAAACACCTGGAGGGAGGGCCAAAGTTGGCTCATGTCTTGGAACTGGACACTTCAGACAATCAAGGGATCATCTGCAGACCCAGGTTACTGTAGTCCAAAACACCTGGAGTTGAAGTCCAAAACACCTGGAGGGAGGGCCAAAGTTGGCTCATGTCTTGGAACTGGACACTTCAGACAATCAAGGGATCATCTGCATACCCACGTTATTGTAGTCCAAAACACCTGGAGTTGAAGTCCAAAACACCTAGAGTTGAAGTCCAAAACACCTGGAGTTGAAGTCCAAAACATCTGAAGGGAGGGCCAAAGTTGGCTCATGTCTTTGTCCTCTTGGAACTGGACACTTCTGTCAATCAAGGAATCATCTGCATACCCACGTTATTGTAGTCTAAAACACCTAGAGTTGAAGTCCAAAACATCTGGAGGGAGGGCCGAAGTTGGCTCATGTCTTGGAACTGGACACTTCAGCCAATTAAGGGATCATCTGCATACCCACGTTATTGTAGTCCAAAACACCTAGAGTTGAAGATTTTACTGAACTACAGCTCCCAACATCCCCTGCCATTAGCTCTGATGGGAGTTGCAGTACATGTGGAAGCCTTTAATGCCATAGCAAGCCCACCTTGGTGTGGCATTAAAGCAAAAGATGTGAACTCCATGGAGGTATGATTCCTGATTCAAAACCTACCCATTTTGAGCCCCAAAAAGCCCGTTCTGAAAGTTTCCAAATTTTCCCTTGAAAAAAAGGAAGCCATTAGGAGAACTTTCAGTTCATGGCTCACCTTGGAGGCTGCTGACGCAAGGCTGCCTGGCACAAATCCCTTCCACCAGCCCCCCGTTCCATCTGCCCGCGTCCTCCTATGCTTCGGTGTTCATCAAGGTCCTCCTCACAATGTATATGCAAATAACGTCTTGGAGAAGAGTCGCTGGAGCACCATACTATCATTTTCTTTCGGGGTGTGTGTTTTTCTCCTTGCTTCCAAGAAGTTCCTGAAGTTCAAGGGAGCACGTCTCACACTGCAATTTATTTTTGTTTTTTTCCGGATGAGCAGAAAGTTGGTATTTTGTTGTTTCTTAGCTCCTCGGGAAGACAACCGCTGCACAGTAATAAGCCGGGCTAAACACTCGGGTGTTGCATCTTGTCTGGGGCCGACGCCAACCCCCTGGTCAGCCACAGATGGATCCACCCCTTTGAGTCACACACGGTGTGGTTGTTTTCCACCAAAACCTGAGACACCCGTCCGTCCGTCCCATCCCTCCAACTTCTGCTCTTTCTCACCCAAATCCCAACAAGGTTTCACATTGGGCAAACAGTCTAGTCCGGCATTTTCTGGATTTCTCTCTCAAAAGTAGCTTTTACAACCATGTTCCTGATCTCAGCCATTCTACTCCATTTCCTCAAGGTATTACGCTATAGAGGAAACTCATACCTCCTTGTTCAGTGGGACAAGGAGTCCATTCTCAACGTGTTGTCGAAGGCTTTTGTGGCTGGAATCACCGGGTTGCTGTGAGTCTTCCGGGCTGTATGGCCATGTTCCAATTTGCTTTGTAACGCAAATGGGACATAACACCATAACATGGCGCTTTCCCTTTTTCATGGGATGACATCCTTGGTCTCCTTCTACGGGAGGTTGCTTCTAGGACAGTGGTTCCCAACCTTTTTTTTGACCAGGGACCACATTTGTTGGGTTGTGTTATCCGTAGTAGTAACAGTGAGGCTGCAGATCATATTTTAGTACTTGTGGACCATTGGTGATCCACGGACCACAGGTTGGGAACCATTGCTGTAGATTGAATGTGGTTTGGCACCGCTTGGATGTGATGGCATCCTGGGAGTTGTAGCTTTACAAGAACCTCAGAATTCCCTTGCAAAGATGGCTGATGCCTCCCCAAATGACAACTCCCAGAATTCTAGAACAATGACCATATTTTAATTCTTGTGGACCATTGGTGATCCGTGGACCACAGGTAGATTGAATGTGGCTTGGCACCGCTTGGATGCGATGGGATCCTGGGAGTTGTAGTTTTACAAGGACCTCAGAATTCCCTTGCAAAGAGGGCTGGTGCCTCCCGAAACTACAACTCCCAGGATTCCAGAATAATGACCGTATTTTAGTTATGCAGACCACTGATGGTCCACGGACCACAGGTTGGGAACCACTGCTGTAGATTGAATGTGGTTTGGCACCGCTTGGATGCGATGGGATCCTGGGAGTTGTAGTTTTACAAGAACCTCAGAATTCCCTTGCAAAGAGGGCTGGTGCCTCCCGAAACTACAACTCCCAGGATTCCAGAATAATGACCGTATTTTAGTTATGCAGACCACTGATGGTCCACGGACCACAGGTTGGGAACCACTGCTGTAGTTTGAATGTGGTTTGTGTCAAGGACAGAACGCCACAAGATTCAAAGTAACAGAGTTTATTAGATTACAGAACTCAAAAATGCCCGTAAAAACACAAGGGCCAGGCAATTTTTGCCTTTAGGAGCAAAAAGGGGACAAAAGTAAATGTTCAAAAGATAAACCGGATTAAACCGGAGTTTAATCCGGGTAAAAACAAACTGCTTGCTTCAGCCTAGGTATTAACAGAACGAAAGCCAAGGAACAAAAGATACAAAGAATGCAACTAATTGGCAGCAGATTCCTCTCTGCTGCCAGCACTGTGCTTAGAGTAACTTGCGTCGCTCCCACACACACACAGTAGACAGGATCTCCAACACGAGCAATTCAGCCAAGGATTGTAGAAGTAGAGTAGACCAGTTCCGTTCCGTAGATCAAAGCCAGAAGCAGACGTTTGTAGTTTTTCCAAGTCCAAGAAGGGGGGGAAGACAAGCCGTGGTCAGTTCAGTCCGGGTTCTCAAAGCAGGAGATGGCGTCCGTCAGAAAGACGACGGAAGGTCAAGCTAATAAGAGTAAACACAGGTTTGCACAAACAAATGCCCACACAATCCCTCCCGCCGTCTGACCTTGGATTCCAATCAACTTACGTCTCAGCACAGGAAAGCACACAAGTCTTCAGGGAAGCGTCCCACACACACACGGATCCCAAGCGTTTGCCCAGATTACCTTGCCCGACGCAATTTGCAATTGCTCCCAAGCCCCATTTATCTTCTGCCCCATCATGGCCAGTGGCCCCCAATTCCTCCCTTACCCGAGTCCAATCCATCTCATCCTCCTCTGAGCTAACCAGCCCCTCCTCCATTCTCTCCGTAAACCCTTCGAAAGATTCTTCGTCAGATGGTGCTGCAAATATGTCTCGCAGTCTTTTTCTCTCTCGCTCCTCGAGAGTATCTGACTCCCGAGGAGTCTTACGCCCACGTTTGTCAATAACAGAGCCATGAGGCTCAATCATAACAGTTTGGCACCGCTTGGATGCGATGGGATCCTGGGAGTTGTAGTTTTACAAGAACCTCAGAATTCCCTTGCAAAGAGGGCTGGTGCCTCCCAAAATGACAACTCCCAGGATTCCAGAACAATGACTATATTTTAGTTATGCAGACCACTGATGGTCCACGGACCACAGGTTGGGAACCACTGCTGTAGATTGAATGTGGTTTGGCACCGCTTGGATGCAATGGGATCCTTGGAGTTGTAGTTTTACAAGGACCTTAGAATTCCCTTGCAAAGAGGGCTGGTGCCTCCCCAAACTACAACTCCCAGGATTCCAGAACAATGACCATATTTTAGTTCCTGTGGACCACTGGTGGTCCACGGACCAGAGGTTGGGAAGATGGCACCAGGTGAAGGTTCAGGTGAGCTTTCCCATTCACTCTGCCTGGGCAAAGCCTTTGTCCTGTCGTGCCTCCACTCACAGAGAGACATCAAACCTCCCTTGGAGCCATTACCTTGCTGAGGACTTGGTGGCAACCCTGGCCAATGAACGAGAGAATACGGCTGTTTCAAAACCTTCCAGCTCTCCAGGGCCCAACAGAGATGGAAGCCGATATCAAGGCAAATCCTTTCCTTGGATTGCTGCAAGCCGTTCTGGAGAAAGAGAGAGCAGCAGGGGGAAAGCTCACATGGCAAAACCTTCTCTTTAGTCTATCTTGATGTGTGTTCCAGCTCCGTCTGTGGTTCAGCCTCCCCGGCCTGAACGCCAAGGCAGTTCGTGTTCTCTCGCCCTGATAAATAAATCCCTGTGTTCACCCTTCAGCCCTCGCGGGGCCTTAGAGATGCAAAAACCCCCAAGAGCAAGAAGGGGCTGGATTCTGGTTTAGCTGGAACGTGGATCCCTTCCCTTTCCCGCCCGGCAGCTGGCAATTAAAAGAATTGTGCAATTTCTTGTTTATGAAAGGCTACGTCTTGCACTCGTAAGTTCAATTTCCCAGGCATGTGGGCAGCGGATAAAGGACGTGCTTAATTCCTAATCATTTTAGGACTTATTTGCTCTTACTTTACTGATGAAAAAGATTTATTAATGGTTTTTCCCCAGCATGCCCAAACTCCTAGAGTGAGAGAACAGAGGCAAAATATTTGAAAACAGATGTAAACATCGACTTAGGAAACAAAGGGCATGCGAAATATTACAGGGATGTCCCAATTAATAAGCTATTTGACAAAGGTGACAGTATTGGCACTTGGGTTGGATCTGCACTGGCATATATTCCAGATTATCAAAGCAGAAAATCCACACAATCGGCTTTGAACTGGGTTATATGAGTCTACACTGCCATTTGATCCAGTTCAAAGAAGATAATCTGGATTATGGAGCCCTCGGTGACGCAACAGATTAAACCCTTGTGCTGGCAGGACTGCTGACCTGAAGGTTGGGTTGCTAACCTGACAGTTGCCAGTTCAAACCCTCTGTCAGCTCCAGCTCCCCATGCATGTGGGGACGTGAGAGAAGCCTCCCACAAGGATGGTAAAACATCAAAACATCCAGGCAATGTCCCTTGGGCAACGTCCTTGCAGACAGCCAATTCTCTCACATCAGAAGAAAGATCTGGATTATATGGCAGTGTAGATCCAGCCTGAGGAGCCCTTGGTGGCGCAGTGGATTAAACCTCTAAGCTGCCGAACTTGCTAACTGAAAGGTTGGTGGTTCCAATCCGGGGAGCGGAGTGAGCTTCTGTTGTTAGCCCCAGCTTCTGCCAACCTAGCAATTTGAAAACATGCAAATGTGAGTAGCCCCACATGCCTATGCCTATTATTCTATGCCTAGAATAAATGAGTTGTAGAAGAAAGCTCTGGAAGAAATGCATGGGCGGCAAATCCTCTGTTTTCTTTAGGAATCAAAGACCACGGACTCTTTCACTGTTATTAAGCCAATAATTAAGTGCATTTGAAGTGCAAAGCACAGATCCCCCTTTAAATGGGTTAATGACACAAGGACTCAGTCAAAATTGCTGTGTTGATTTTATGTTAATGGGTATTTGACTATGAGCTGAACTATTAGCCAAAGATAAGTGGAACTAATGCTCAGGCATTAGAGGCAAAAATATAATTGAAAGGAGTTTGCGGAATAAAGCGAGGAAGCGTTATCTCCAGCAAAGGCAACCTGGTTTGGAAAACCAAACAGCGCCCAGTGAGCAAACACAGGAGAAGCGCTCTGTGATGGAGGGAAGATTAAGGCATGTTGAAAAGATGAAGCCGGAGCGAGAAGCAGGCAGGCGGGTGGGAGAGGAAGGAGAGGGATCTGATGATCAGCTTTGGGAAGGTTGCGAGAGAAGCAGGACTTTGGAAAGGGAGCCTCAGAAGAGCCGGGCTGCGTATCAATATCCCAGTTCGCTGTAGAGGAAATTACTTAGGGGCATCGGTTTGCTTCCAGAAAGACATACCTTATATCCAGAAAACAGTGGCTCTTATGGTGGTTCTAAAGGCCCACTTCCGCTCATTCTGGTAGACGGCCATACAGCCCGAAAAACTCATAGCAACCCAGGAATGAAGCATTGGCGAAGATGCTGTAGGATACCGCATGGTGCAACAGTTCTGCAAGTGGAGTTATACCACACATCTGTTGTGGTAATCTCTGAGCGGTTAGACTCAATTTAACCCTCTCTGGGGGAGATTCCCAACAAAATCAGCAGAGTAGCAAAAGCAAAAGCTTTCAAATGCAACAGTTACTTACACAGGGTGAGCAAAAGAAGCCTTTGATCATTTAGAATTGCAATGGACTGCAGAGTCTCAGTAAAAGTTCAAAAAAGTATTTATTCAAGTAAAAAGAACTCCATTGTAGATAGAAAGGCTTGGGAGCTGTCTAGTCTACTCTAGACTGGTTTCTAAGGAAAAATAAGAAAGGAAAAATAACAAACATCTAAATAGTTACATCTTGCCAGGAGAGATGGTGAGATGCTTCTTGTTAGCTAGAAGAACAAAGGGAGAAGAGAGAACCAAAATGGTTCCAACCTCATGGTCCAGTTTATTGGGGCCATAAAAGTCATTCTGACCAATGAGAAGTTAGTGTTCCTAGAGATTCACATTTCTACTAACGTCAAAGTAAGGGATGTGACGTACACAGGATAGAGGGAAACACAGTGACGCCTGTCTAGGCTTGCTTTGGAAACAGGGAAAGGATTCCCTCAATCTAACTCTATCATCTATCTGACTACATCTAGACTTGAGTAGTCCAGGGTGATTCCCAACAACATCTCCTCCCCACAAGACTCCCAGTTCATCATTTTGGCACCACAGCTGTCCCAGAACTATTCTATAGCTTCTATAGAGCAAGCGAAAGAATCAGAGAAGTGCCAGAGAAGTACTATGCTTCCGTAGCCAGATACTGAATATATTATATCATTCATTGCTCTCTGCAATAGAGTAGCTGGAGACGCAGGGGCCTTTCTGATCCTCCTGCTCTCCAACAACTACTGTTGGAGAAGTTGTGGAGAAGGAAGGCAACAGTGGCTGAAGGATGGATCTCAGAGGACATGTGATTCTTGAAGATGGTGAATATCACATCCTATCTCCTCAGACAAGAATATGGAAGAGAAGCACCAAGATAACATCAACATAGGAGGCTCATGAAGTCCTCATGTGGTCCTGGTGGAAAAAGCCCAGCTAACCCTAGTCCATACCTGCAGATCAGGAGGAAGATGTCTTTGGAAGAGTATCCTATGTTAAAACACCAGGTGGAAAGGGTGAGGAGATCACCTTGTTGCCACACCTGAAGTGGAAGTTGTAGTGTTAGTGGGAACAGCTGGGGAGCTTTGCTGCAGGCTGTACATGAGCCTTGCCGAGGCTGAAGACACATCTCCAAAGCTTCCTGCGGATCTTCTCCAATCTATCTGGCTTTGGATTACGGTATGTACCTTGAGTTAATCATTTGGGCAGGTGAATATATCTGCTGTATATCATGAACCAAAGTTTTCCCTAACAAATTTGTATGAAGACTAATTCCCTACAATGCTCCTAGATGTAATAATAGTGTGGAGATAATATGCAGAAATATTTGGTTTATCCGGCAGCAAGAAGCAAATGACAGAAATCAAAACCAACAGAGTGTGGTTGAAGGCTTTCATGGCCGGGATCACAGGGTTGTTGTATGTATTCCGGGCTGTATGGCCATGTTCCAGAAGTATTCTCTCCTGACGTTTCGCCCACATCTATGGCAGGCATCCTCAGAGGATGTGGGCGAAACGTCAGGAGAGAATACTTCTGGAACACGGCCATACAGCCCGGAATACATACAACAACCCAAAATCAACTGAGTTTTTTGTTTGTTTACTTGGCGAAGGAAAGTACAGTCACGTGGAAAGGGAAGGAGGGCCGCCTGCGTGATGAGAAGACGCAAACAACCCATCCAATATTTCCAATTTCTAGAAGTCAAAGCAACAAAACAGCAGCTGTCATGGCTGTGCGTGTTCGGCACGGTTTATACAATTCCACCCCCTGAAAAAACAAAACCAAACCAAACCGTTATACTTCTTGCAAAAGCAAGTATTCCCATTGACACCTGCAGAAAGCATCTCACACCCTCTTACTGACAAGAAGGAAAATTTGGCAGCTTCTTCTTGTTCTCACGCACGCACGGACTGTGAGGGAAACGTGGGCTGCTGTGCTCGGCTTCCCCCCTCCCTTGCCTTTTGCAAAAACCACGCAACACTCAGAGATGCAGCACGGTTTCGTCGCAGAGGGAGCCTTCCTTTGTTGAGGTGGAAAGAATGAACTCTGCAAAGGTTTTGCAATTTATTTATTTATCATGTCAGTTGCAATGTATTTGAAAACATAAACAAAATTTTTTTTTGAAACACAACAACAACACTTGCAATGATACTAAATGTCCTTTGAGCAGAAGCTGGCCCCTTGGAGTAAGGCCTCTGGTGTTGCTCCAATAAGGGCCTCCGTTGTGCATGTGACAAGGCTCAGACCACATTGTAGTCGGTGGTCTGTGGTTCGCTCTCTTCCACACTCACATGTCACAAACTCCACTTCATGGCCCCATTTTATGCATCTTCTGGTGCCAGAGCATAGTCTGCTTAATGCCTTCCAAGTTGTCTTCTGTGTGCCCAGGAGGGAGTCTCTCATCCAGCGACAGCCACTGATTGAGGTTTCAGGTTTTAGCCTGCCACTTTTGGACTCTCGCTTGCTGAGGTGTTCCTGCGAGAATATCTGTAGATCTTAGAAAACTATTTCTTGATTTAAGGCGTTGGTATGCTGGCCTCTGGTGGTGAAGTGTGTTAAAGCGCTGGGCTGCTGAACTTGCAGACCGAAAGGTCCCAGGTTCAAATCCGGGGAGCAGAGTGAGCGCCCACTGTTAGCTCCAGCTTCTGCCAACCTAGCAGTTCGAAAACATGCAAATGTGAGTAGATGAATAGGGACCGCTCCGGCGGGGATGTAACAGGGCTTCATGCAGTCATGCCAGTGGCCACATGACCTTGGAGGGGTCTACGGACATGCAAATGTGAGTAGATCAATAGGTACCGCTCCGGCAGGGATGTAACAGGGCTCCATGCAGTCAGGCCAGTGGCCACATTACCTTGGAGTTGTCTACGGACATGCAAATGTGAGTAGATCAATAGGTACCGCTCCGGCAGGGATGTAACAGGGCTCCATGCAGTCATGCCAGTGGCCACATGACCTTGGAGGGGTCTACGGACATGCAAATGTGAGTAGATCAATAGGTACCGCTCCGGCAGGGATGTAACAGGGCTCCATGCAGTCAGGCCAGTGGCCACATTACCTTGGAGTTGTCTACGGACATGCAAATGTGAGTAGATCAATAGGTACCGCTCCGGCAGGGATGTAACAGGGCTCCATGCAGTCATGCCAGTGGCCACATGACCTTGGAGGGGTCTACGGACATGCAAATGTGAGTAGATCAATAGGTACCGCTCCAGCAGGGATGTAACAGGGCTCCATGCAGTCAGGCCAGTGGCCACATGACCTTGGAGTTGTCTATGGACATGCAAATGTGAGTAGATCAATAGGTACTGCTCCGGCGGGGATGTAACAGGGCTCCATGCAGTCATGCCAGTGGCCACATAACCTTGGAGGTGTCTACGGACAACGCCGGCTCTTCGGCTTAGAAATGTAGATAAGCACCAACCTCCAGAGTCAGACACGACTGGACTTAACATCAAGGGAAACCTTGACCTTTACCTTTTATGCCGGCTGATATCCGAATAGAGGATGCGCCGGAGATGTCACTGCTTTGGTCCTTTCATTGCTGGCTGCTACTTCAGGTGGTGCAATGCCGGCTAAACAGTATACTTTCTCCAGCGGTGTAGGGCATAGACATCCTGTGATAATGCGGCATGTGCCATTAAGAGCCACATCCACTGTTTTAATGTGGTGGGATGTATTCCACACTCGGCAGCAGAGTAGCCAAGCGCAAGGGCAGATGTCTTCACTGTGAACCCCAGGTTGTGCCAGTCCGCTTTCGTACGATGTTATTTCTAGCGCCCACTTTTTGCTCGATAGTCAAGCCGTGCTTCTCGTAAGTCAGGGCCAGGGTCCAGGGTCACTCCCTGAACCGTGGGATGCAATAGACTGTGGGCATCTTCCCCACGACGTCCCTCATTTCAAGTCCCAACAAACCCCAGACAGGGCTGTGGGTGGAGGCTGCGTGCTGGCTTTGGCCAGTGGATGCAACATATGACCTCAGAGCTTTTTCCTTTCCGCTTTCTTGACTTTTGTGCTTGAAATATGGACAGGTCTCAAACAGCTGCTAAAAGACTGAAATATTTCTCCCTCTCCTTGGCTTCACTGCTCCATTCTTGTGCCAGTGGAAACTCCAAGGGAAGCCAATCGGTTTCCTTTGCAGAGCACATCTGCACTCCCACACACATCCACACAGTGTAGAATTAAAGCAGTTTGACACCTCTTCAACCCCCGTGACCCAATGTTAAGGAATCTTGGGAGTTGTTGTTTATTTATTGCTTGCATTGGGGTGTTGTCTTACCCTCGTCTGCCAAAGAGTGCTGGAACCTCACCAAACTATAAATCCACAAATTCCATAGCAGTGCATACTTTTAAGGTTTATCACTCCTGGCATTTAGACAACCAGGACAGGATTTTTAGTATCAGGACAGTGTTGTTAAGACAGCCTGTAGGTCTCATTGCCCTGTCCACTTGACCCTACTGGGTTCAATATATAAAGTCTTGTGCCCCAGCATTTAATGGATGAAACCCAGGTCACGTGTGGCCAAACGATATCCGATTGTGGTCAAGATGGCAAAAATTATTTATTTTATTTATTTCTCATATTTATATCCCGAAGGGACTCAGGGCGGTTTACAACAACGGCAACAATTCAATGCCCATACAAATCAATATAAAACAGTACATAAAACAGTTAAAACTATTAAAATACATTATGAATTACAAAATATAGATTTCAAACATAAACTCAAATCCGTTCATCCTCATGCCTTATCCGTAGTTCAGTCCATAGTACCCCCAACATCTATTAAACTAGTGGCCTTAGATATAAGGTTACTTTGGTACTACAGTAGAGTCTCACTTATCCAACACTCGCTTATCCAACGTTCTGGATTATCCAACGCATTTTTGTAGTCAATGTTTGCAATACATCATGATATTTTGGTGCTAAACTCGTAAATACAGTAATTACTACATAACATTACTGCGCATTGAACTACTTTTTCTGTCAAATTTGTTGTATAACATGATGTTTTGGTGCTTAATTTGTAAAATCATAACCTAATTTGATGTTTAATAGGCTTTTCCTTAATGCCTCCTTATTATCCAACATATTCGCTTATCCAACATTCTGCCGGCCCGTTTATGTTGGATAAGTGAGACTCTACTGTATTTGTTTTTAACTAACCCTTGTTGGCCCTACTAATCACAACAATGTCCTCAAGATACTTGCAAACAGAATGATGTATAATCTGTTCCAATATTTTTCTGGTATTGAGGTCAGGCTGTCTGGCTTGTCATTTCTTGGATCTTCTTTTTGCCTTTTTGAAGAAAGAGTCTATGTTTTCTCACTTTCAGTCCTCTAGCATTTAATTTGTTCTCCAAGTTTTCTGCTAAGTAATCTGGCATCACGATAGGTTTTGGAATATGTCCTGCTGGTATATGACCATTGAGTAGTTCAGGTTTCATTTCCACAGGTTTGAATGTTACTTTAGGACTGTAGTTTTCTTCATCATACATCCTTTTCGGTGTAACGGATGGTGTCTTCATTTGGTGTTCCATATATTCTCTGTGCTTCCATGCAGAGGTATTAAGGTATTAAGGCAAAAGATATTAAGGCAGAAAAATACACAAGCTAGGAGACACTCCAGCTTCTAAGTCCACTCCCATTGACTTAACTGAGTTCCTTGAACTCAATTGAAATGAGCTGAAGACGGAAGTGGAATGTGAGACATTCTTCATGTGATGCGATGCCCTGCTGGGAGGGAGCATGAAGACCATGGATGACTGACCATAATGTGTTTGCTCAGAGGTTTGAACTTGGCAAAAATTATTTTTAAGGGTCCTTGCCTGCCCTCTCCTCAGTCAGAAGAGTGTGAATCATTAATCACATTGTGTATCCATAGCTGTTTTTGGGAAGCTGGTTGTGACATCATATCCCTGGTTGCAGTTTAGTGTGGAAAGAGGAAGTTGTGGGAATTATTTTCCAAAGCTCATTGACAGCTTGGCTGTAGACATCCGTTTCACTAGAAAGAGCAACATTTCCTTCCCTTGGAACAGAATATATTATCTATAAATTAAAAAAAAATCAAAGTATGTATTAGGCATGTGCTAAAACATCGGAAGAGTCGGAACTCGTAAGAAAAGCAGAAGTTTTGTAACTCGGAAGCCATATCTAAAGCATTCACGTGGCCCACACCAACTATTTTAGAATTGAAACTGATCCCATACTTCTTCATTGTAGTTTTGTATTTATTTATTTTCAATTTCATATTCAGTCTTCTCACCCCTAATGATAGATCAGAGTCTCCATTGGATTTGCAAGCCTGGTAGATCAAAGAGTGCTCAGGGTGTTGGCAAATCACGAACAGAGAAGGGTATTTTCGCATCTTCCAATCTCCTCCCTCCCTTCAAAGCTGGGGAATACTATGCGAGTTCAAAAAAACCCTTCTCTGGTTCTGACCTTGAAGCACTTACGCTCTCAGTATTAAATTACCAAAATGTGTGCCATTCCGTTTATCATCAGGACTCCCGGTGATCAGATTAGATAATCATGTAACTTAATTTCCAACCCAAAATCGTCGCGCTCTCTTTTTTCTTGTTTGTCTTGCTGGCGGGCCGTGCCTCGAGAGAGAGGATGTGATTAATGCATTATTTATATTTTTCTGGAGGCCTTTCAGAGGAAAGGGACACTGTGTTATTATCGATGATTCCGTTAATCACTCTTGTAGTGCTGTAAACGCTCAGGGATCACCTGGCCCTGGAATTAAAAATTCGGGTGGCTTCCAGAGCCTGGCCACTTGGCATGCAGAGATATTTGCCCGCCAGGTTGTGGCGTTAATCTCATTCGCCTGCATGCCGTGTACACCTACAGTGCAATAAGGGTCTTTGGACCACAATAAAATGTTTTTGTTCTTGCAAAAACTGACCCCTTTGCTGCTGCATCTTCGGCTCTTACTCACGTCCGGTCCAGAGGTACGTCTCAAGTTTGAACCTGTCCCAGCTGAACCTCTCGCCTGTCAATCAAAAGAGCATGGTGGACCACCACCCCTTGAAGCTCAACCTCCTCCACCAGACAAAGGGCTTCCATTCGACAAGGTCGATGGTCAGCCGCCCAGCCAGACCTTTGACCCCCGAAGATGACCCCAAGGGGAGGGACATTCCCGGCCCTGACCCTCAACCACCCTAAGAGAAGCAAATCAAAGCCAATAAAAGTCCAATGCCAGTGACTGACAAAAGAATTGCTGTCTTCATTGGCTCTCCCATGTTTCCTTTTCTTTTTCTCTTCAATAGACGGAGTGTATTTTCCCCCTTCATGTGCCATAAAGAGGGAGGAAGGTTTGGTGGGGAAAGCGAGAGAAATAAGAAAGCCTCCTCTCTCTCCTCTGAAATCATAATCCTACCTGATGGAAACAGTAAAGAAGAAAAGATATCAAGTACTGAAGAATTTCCGATGGCGGGATAAGTCTCAGATCTTTGTGCGGAATATAAATGGATCTATTAAAGAGTGCACAAAGCAACCCTCCACCGTCAGATGAGTAGCCAAGAACAGGGAAGCCAGCTTAGGAAATGACACCCATCGTGTAAACTACTCAGAAAAACATTGGACTATATATACAATGGGGAAAAAATGCCAATTTGCTCTTAAAATAGCTGTGAAATTGGTAGGCTGCAGTCCAAGCGTACACACTTTGTCAACATGCAATGCTTTGCTGCAGAGCAACGGAAAATACATTCGGAGACATTGAGGTCCCGTCCTCTCCCAGAATATATCCTTGAATTTTGTGGCATTTAGTAAGGCCGGGCTGTGGCGCAGCTGGTTATTAGCCAGCTGCAATAATAATAATAATACAATTATTATTATTATTATTATTATTATTATTATTATTATTATTAAATAATAATAATAAATCACTACTGGCCCAAAGTTCATGAGTTCGAAGCCAGCCTGGGTCGATTAAGCCCCCGACCATTAATAGCCTAGCTTGCGGCTCAAAAGACAGTTGCATCTGTCGAGTAGGAAATTCAGGTACCGCTTTATGCAGGGAGGCTAATTTAACTAATTTACGACACTATAAAACCTTCCAGCAGCGTGTGGAAGAATGAGGAAGTACTTCATCAAGGACTCATAATTGCCTCTATATATGTCATATGTCTAATGGCATTGAATGTTTGCCATGTAGATGTGCATTGTGATCCGCCTTGAGTCCCCTTCAGGGTGAGAAAGAAGGGCGGAATAGAAATACTACAAATAAATAAGTAAGTGCCTAGGTCAGCAATACTTCAATACTTAATATATGGACACAGAGAGCAATTTCCACTGCATCATTATGGCGCTATTGATCCTCCGTATCCACCAACATGAGGCTGCCATCCTAATGACCCCACTCCCCTCTATGCACAAAATAATTCATTTTCTTTCACCACATTCAAACTTCACAGCTTGGCAGGCATTGCTCAGTGTGTCTCTGATGATGAGTTCAATGCGTATGCATTTTAATCGCCCGCTAATTCCTGGTAACGGCCATTTGCCTCTCTCCGGCGTGCCGTCTCTGGCACCGCGGATGAATTACATCATGTCCCTCAAGGTCTGCTTCCTACTCGACTGCTGGGACGCGCCATGCCTTTTCTTCTATCCCCGTGTTCATTATAATCTCCGCGATTGTATGATCCCCAGCTCTACCCTTGGGGCTCCTGCTGGTGTTCTTCCGACAAATGAGATCAGCGATTTCTAAAGGTCCGCGCATATTTGAAGATGGATCACATTCACATAATCTTCTATGTAGTCTTCTTCTATGTCACCATGCCTTTTCACCCTGCAAAATATTCATGCGTGACTACATCACCCCTCTGTTAAAACCCTCACTGGTATCACCTCAAGAGGTGTTATGGCATACGTTTCACACGCATATGGCTCACCGCTTGCAGGATTAAGGATTTCAACAGTGCCCGTTACTCCGGGGAGCGAGGCCCTTCTGATGCTGAACCGCAAGATGAGGAGCAGGTGCGAGAACATCTCCAAGATCAGCACATTAATCCCACCATCTTGATTTGAAGCATCGCATGGCGTGGCTCGAGAAGCCCTTGCAGAAAGACATTGATGAAGTATGCGTGGAAGAAGGGCTGAAGGGCTGTTGCCAAGTAGATCTATCTTGCAGAGGTGCAATTACAGCGTGGCTGGAATCCTTGCGGTGATATGTTGGTGTAACCCAGGCATGGGCAAACTTCAACCCTCCAACCCTTCCCAAACTACATTTCCCAGAGTTCTGTGCTGTTCCCAAGATACACTGCTCCCTCTTTTCACAGCTCCCAATGCCGAGACTCCGTTAATTCCAGGCAGCCTTTTTGGCTTAATCTCTTTGCTTCCTTGCACTGAATATGAAACACTTTGGGAGCCTTCTGAGATTTGCAAAAATTTTTTAAAAAACTATGGGGTCAGTTTCGATACTAAAATATTTGGTGTGGGTCACGCAAGCGCTTTGGAAATGGCTTCGAAGCTACAAAACCTCCGATTTTATTACGAATTCCGACTCTTCAGATTGTTTTGCATATGCCTAATATCTAACCATAGCATCCAACAAAATGCCTCCTCTCTAGGAATTATCTTAAGTATTTCAGGTGAATATATCCAATGCTTCTGGTGCATTGGAGGGCATTGATCTTCCATGGCGACTCTATGGTAATATCCACTGGAAGCGTACCACAAAGCAAACTGGATGGATTGGGTCCTCTTTGGTGACTCTATGGTAACCTCCAGCAGAGATCATTCATGTCAACAGAGATCACTATTATCCACATTTTTGTGTTTCCATGGTAAGTTCAGGAACATATCCCCTGCTGATGAAGTGGCCATACCCAACTCTAAGTGATCGGCATACGTGATTGACTAAGGAGGGATGGGATTTTTGATACTCCCTTCCGCAAAAACCTAATAAAATTCACTTTGGAGAAGAAAAAAAAGGATGGCTTCCTTTCATGTTTCCAGTGGGCATATGTGCCTCATCATTAATATGTATTTTGCGCACATAGAACAGCCTGCAGTGATCCAATTGCCCGAGGACAGGTGTTGACATCACAGCAACCGACGCAATGATTGGCACTAATTGTGAGAGCGCTTGACACTTTTCAGCGAAACGGTTAAGCAGGGAATTATTTGAGAGGTGTTCAGAAAGACTCCCTCAAGGTCAGGAGGGGCTAATACGTGCCATGGGACCGAGAGTTCGGAAAAGTTACTTTCCTGACTACAGCCTTGCTAATTCTCCAGACAGCATGGTTGTTTGAGTGGTGGGATTGGAGTGCTCGTCTACACCAGACATGGGCAAACTTCAGCCCTCCAGGTGTATTGGACTTCAACTCTTACAATTCCTGGCCTCAGGCCTTTTCCTTTCCCGCCTCAATCACTTAAGCGCCCAAATTTGAATACTGGTGAGGTTGGGAAAGGGATTGATGTTGTCATTTGGGAGTTGTAGTTGCTGGGATTTATAGTTCACCTTACAATCAAAGAGCATTCTGAACTCCACCAACATTGGAACTGAACCAAACTTGGCACACAGAACTCCCAAGACCAACAGAAAATACTGGAAGGGTTTGATGGGTATTGACATTAAGTTTGAGAGTTGTAGTTCACCTCCATTCAGAGAGCACTGTGGACACAGTGATGGATCTGGACCACACCCAGGGTCATGCTTTTATGAAATTGTGTTCTTCCTCATTGAAGACTTTCCCCACCATGAACACACTCTGATGTTGCTTATTATTATTATTATTATTATTATTATTATTATTATTATTATTATTATGTCACAGCAAACAAGATAGATATGCTGGATTTCGTATCACAAAATCACAAGTCGAACACTTCCCAAGTGTCTAGGACTGTGTGATGTATTTTCAGATGATGCGTGCAGTAGGGTGGCCTTTTGCAGTTGGCAGATCGTAATTTTGTCAATGCCTATTATTATTATTAATAATAATAATAATAATAATAATAATATCCTGCATTTTTTCCTCTATAAGGAGGCTCAAAGAGGTCATCATTAAAAGCTAACCAGCCTACGCCGGGCTATGGCGCAGGCTGGTTAGCAGCCAGCTGCAACAAATCACTCTGACCAAGGGATCATGAGTTCGAGGCCCGCCCGTGCCTGCGTCTGTCTCTGTTCTATGTTATGGCATTGAATGTTTGCCTTATATGTGCATTGTGATTCGCCCTGAGTCCCCTTCGGGGTGAGAAGGGCGGAATATAAATACTGCAAATAAATAAATAAATAAGCAACAGAATATAATTTGCAATATACAAATATTAAATATTGTTAATATTAAAAGCAATTCAAAGCCACCGGAGCTTTGCAAAGAGTGCAGCACGGCGACAGCTGTTCTGAGCTTGTGCCACGTTCATGAAAACGCGCCGGGATCTGGAAGAGGCCGTGAAAAGGTTAACTCCCATTTCCCACCTGTAAAGGCACAACAGTAACTTTGTTTTGTGATGCACACCGACCTACAGCTTGTTGCCGGAACAGCTGGCGCAGCTGTTGAGGATTAAGCCGGCCCCTGATGAAGTATAAAAGGATTTGCTCCGGGGAGCTGGATTGGGTGGCTTTAAGCACTCAAGTGTGGGAAGGTTGGGCTGGCCAATAGCAGAAAGCATCATTGCCTCGGCCATGTCTCCCTTCGCTTTGTCGATATGATCAAAACAAGAGGTGGGTGGGTGGAGAGAGAGGACACCATAGCATTTCCACAATCCCTGCGGGCACAGGACACTTCTCCCTTTACTAGTATTGATTCCCGCAATGAATGACCCATGCCTGCTGGAATAGATAATCAATTTTCTTTTCCAAATGGCTGGTTTTTAATGTATGCTCATGCAATTCTGAGCAGCGTTCTAACCAGTCAGGACTAGACCAGGCTCTGAGATTTCAGGCTCAAAGCTTGAGACCGTGCCGTGATCCTTTGCAATGTCAAAGGAGGCGAGCTCAGTTGATAGCACGAAAGGAAGTGCTTGGTAATGTTAGCAAAGCATCCACATGACCTACACAGTATGTGCCATTATATATATATATATATATATATATATATATATATATATATATATACACAGTAGAGTCTCACTTATCCAACATAAATGGGCCGGCAGAATGTTGGATAAGCGAATATGTTGGATAATATTTATTTATTTATTATTTATTTACAGCATTTATATTCCGCCCTTCTCACCCCGAAGGGGACTCAGGGCGGATCACATTACACATATAGGCAAACATTTAATGCCTTTTAACATAGGACAAAGACAAACAACATAGCTTCGAGCGGGCCTCGAACTCATGACCTCCTGGTCAGAGTGATTCATTGCAGTTAATTGCAGCTGGTTTGCTCTCCCGTCTGCGCCACAGCCCCGGATAATAAGGAGGGATTAAGCAAAAGCCTATTAAACATCAAATTAGGTTATGATTTTACAAATTAAGCACCAAAACATCATGTTATACAACAAATTTGACAGGAAATGTAGTTCAATACGCAGTAATGCTATGTAGTAATTACTTTATTTACGAATTTAGCACCAAAATATCACAATGTATTGAAAACATTGACTACAAAAATGCGTTGGATAATCCAGAACGTTGGATAAGCAAGTGTTGGATAAGTGAGACTCTACTGTATTAAAAGGCCCAGTTAAACAAAGGAATTGTACCTATACTTTTCAGGCAGTGCTCTCACCCTGAAATTCCTCCCCGAAGCCTTGAGATATGGCAGTCCTATTTCTAACCATTAACATAATACAGGGTGTTGGGAAGACTACAATATCTGATTTGATTTAATTATTGGGAAGACTAAAATATCTGATTTAATTTGAGTTCTCAAATGTATAGCAAAGGAATTTGCAGCCCGGTGTAATGTTATGGCCAGAATCCAGTTGGTGGCCTTTGCTACTGAAACTATAATGTTGCCATCATAACATCTGTGACATAGCTAGTTGGCATGTGCAAAACATCAGAAAGATTCGTAAGTCGGATCAGTTTCGTATGATTCGTACTTACGATTCGATATCCGACATGCACGAGCAGTTCACTCCAAAAATTAAGAAATCGAAACTTACTCTATACCTTTTCCTTAATATATAGACTGACTGAAGTTATAGCAGGAGAGGGGGAAAAAACTTCAGGTGCAGCAACCATGAGCAAAGAAAACCATTGTAGAAACAGGTTTACTAGAATTGAAGTTGTATGACTTCCCAAACATAAGGCCCACTGGCCTATACAGCCCTCCAAGGTCATTGAACCAGCTTTTGTTCTATTCTTTAGGTTTAGGATTGGCCTAAGCCTGAAACGTCTTCAAGGCACACAACAACAACAACAGCAGCAACAACAACAACCCCAATCAACTTGACTATCTCATCAGCCAAAAGCAGGCCTATGTTTCTCACTGAAGTACTGGTATGTTTATATTGGTTAGAATTTTTCTTGATTTAGGTATTGTCTTGCTCTTTCATGGTTTTTCACTACAAATAATAATAATAATAATAATAATAATAATAACAACAACTGCAAAAGGCCACCCTGCTGGGATCTGCACGCATCATCCGAAAATACATCACACAGTCCTAAACGCTTGGGAAGTGTTCGACTTGTGATTTTGTGATACGAAATCCAGCATATCTATCTTGTTTGCTGTGTCTTAATAAAATAATAATAATAATAATAATAATAATAATAATAATAATAATAATAATAATAATAATGATGGATCAATATGCAATATACCTTATTATTATTATTATTATTATTATTATTATTATTATTATTATTATTATATCCCGCCACCATCTCCCCAAGGGGACTCAGGGCGGCTTACATGGGGCCAGGCCCAACAACACAATAAAAATAAAAATACATAAAAAGCAATTCACAATATAAAAATAGGATAAAAACAACAATATTGCAACAATAAATAATAATATCAACCGGCAATAATAATAAATAAGTTATGCATTTCCTTTTTCTTCTCCTCTTTCTTTCTTTCTTTCTTTCTTTCTTTCTTTCTTTCTATTCAGTAATGGAGTAAATTACTGTCGCTCTGCTTCTTTCTCCTCCTTCCCTGAAAACAGAAACAAAGCTCACATTTAGCCTTGTCTTTGTTCCTTATGGATAAATGAGTCTTGTGTCTACATGAAACATGAGAAGCCCCTGCGTTTTTTTTTTGCAAAGCCTGGGACTATCCATGGGTCTTATTTGCAAACTAGTAGATCCACATTCTTGGGAGCGATCTTGGAAACCCCCCTGAAGAGAGGAGTGGGGAGAAGAAGAAGAAATAAACCTCTGAAACTCCTTCAAAAGGTGAGTCATTATAAGTTATCCCGGCCGAAGCCAGAAACAGAATATCCCAGACGCATTCCCCATTTTAATTCGAGATCGACGAATGAAGTGGATTAGCCGGGTAACGAAGACAAGCCGTTTCCTGTCCAGAAGTATCCTCAAAACTAAATTGTACATGCCAGCAACAGAATGGAGATGATGACCTAAGATGTACGAGTAGCACCTACTACTGGCGGGAAATAACCCCGACGAGCGCAGAGGAACTCTGAATGCACCTGACCTGTGCAATTCGCCAATCCCCGCAGGTCAATGAATTCTCTCTGCCGGTGCCGTCTCGACTGGAGTCGCTCTCACTGGCGCTACGGAGTGAAGGGCAGTTTGCGATGATTATTTGCACCAGAGGTCAAGCCAAGCATTATGAAGCCTGGGCATTTTTCAGAGCCCGTTCTGAGTGCTCCATCAGTTGTCGAGTGGTTTTGGAAATTGCAAGTGGAAGTCTTTCATCCAGCACTTAACGCAGAAGGCTCGTGAAAGCCACCCGACTATAATTTCATTCTATTCACAATTTTGACAAGAACTTTCCTGGATCAATATGCAATATACCAAAAAGCTGCTGTGCGTTCTCATTTCTCTGTATTTCTCCAATTGTTTCTGATTTACGGTGACCCTAAGCTTGCACTATTGTAGGGTTTTCTGGGGCAACAAGGACGGATTTGACTTACCCAATAGATTTCAAAAGCCAAGTGATGATTCAAACTCTTGTCCAGCCTTCAAACCACTAAACCATACTGTCCAAATATTGAGCACAAAACACTACCTAAGAAATCCAAAATAAGATTCCTATCTGAGGCCCATTTTGGAGTATGGGAGCATGAGAAGTTTATTTCTTCATTTGCTCTATATTCTGCAATGTGACATATGTGACAAAATCTATAACAGTGTTTTCTGCTGCCAAAGGCTGATGTTTATGTTTCCTGCAAAAATGATTCTCCAGTCCTGAGTCTCTAGTCTTTCCTAGACTTTTTTCAGATTTTGTATCCATATGTAATGGATATTAGGCTTGTGCAATCCAGTTAAACCTTGACCCGTTTCGTAATTTGCTGATTGTGTTTTAATCCATGTTGTCCCCGTGTGAGCCACCCCTGGGTCCCTTCGAGGCAGCTCACAATAAAGTTATTATTATTTATTATATTATTATTTTTACCTGTTGATGTATGTATTGTCATGTATGTATTTTATTTTGTTTTATTGTAATTGCCTGGGCTTGGCCCCATGTTAGCCGCCCTGGGTCCATCCATTATTATTATTATTATTATTATTATTATTATTATTATTATTATTATTATTATTATTATTTTATGACACAGCAAACAAGATAGATATGCTAGATTTTGTGTCACAAAATCACAAGTCGAACACTTCCCAAGTGTCTAGGACTGTGTGATGTATTTTTGGATGATGCGTGCAAATCCCAGTAGGGTGGCCTTTTGCAGTTGGCAGATTGTAATTTTGTCAATATCTATTGTTTCCAAATGCCGGCTGAGATCTTTTGGCATGGCACCCAGTATGCCCATCACCACCGGGACCACCTGCACTGGTTTCTGCCAGAGTCTTTGAAGTTCAATCTTGAGGTCCTGATAGCGGCTGAGTTTTTCCTCTTGTTTTTCGTCACCTGGGATGGCAACATCAATGATCCAAACCTTTTTCCTTTCCACAACTGTGAGGTCTGGTGTGTTGTGTTCCAGAACTTTGTCAGTCTGGATTCAGAAGTCCCACAGTATCTTTGCGTGCTCATTTTCCAATACTTTTGTTGTGCCAGCTGTCAGCTCTAGTTTGTAGTGCGGTTTTCTTGTACTGATTCTTTATCTGCTGTGTTTTGAGGAGTTTCTGATTTTTGACTTCAATCAAAGCAGGTTCTTCACTTTGCTTTACATATTCTGCCAGGGCATGTTCTTCTTCTTTGACTGCTTGTTTTTGTTGTTGTTGCTGTTGTTGTTGTTGTTGTTATCCCACCCCACCATTCTAAGTAGAGGCATGATGTTCAGTCCCCAACTGACCACAAGATCAGAACCCTACATCTCCATGTGCTCTCTCTTCCAGCTTCCAACAGCCAACGCAAAGCCTAAATTTAATAAAGTTTGGGAGTAGGGATGAGTGAAGAGGACGGAATGGAAACAATTGAGCAGCCTTACCTCCAGCGCACCAATTTCACCCTGATTAACCACCCGGCTGCATTTTGGAGGACTCTCTCCTTCTTTCTCTTTCTCTCTCTCTCTGCCTAATCACACCGCCTTGTTTTGCTCCACTAAATCTCTCTCCAGTTGGAATAGACGTTAGTTAGAGAAGAAATTGAAAAATGAGCTCGGTGACCTATCAGAGGTGGATGATTAATTGTTCAGAGATTGCAGTCATGATTACAGAGTCTTTCGTCTCAGGTGACGCTAATTAGGTTTCTCATTCTCCTGCATGTCGACGTGAGGCCGGGACCAAGCGTGCCCCCCACCCCCCACCCACCCCCAAACAGTTTTCGGCCCCGCTGTTTATTACGAACAGCCAAGTAGTATTTAATTAGTCCTTGCTTTAAAATGAGATGAAAAGGAAAACCAGTAATCAAGCAACACAGAACGGTAAATAGCCGGAGCATCGTGTTATTAACAACTCTCGCTCTCTGTCATAGACCCAAAGTGGGTGGATTGGAGGAGGACTGTTGTGTTGCCAAGGAGATGGCATTCTACCTGTTTTCCAGCTTGGTCCAATTACTAACAAGGTGTTTTTTGGATCTGGGAGCATGGTTAGAGGTCCACGATCCCATACTTGCAGAGAAGTCTTAGGCAAGTGGAGATCTTGCTTTCTTAAGCAATCCCTCGTGGCCCAAGTGTAGTGTCTTGGTGGTGGATGCGTGGGTGGCTGTGGAGACCTATTCTTGACCCACATGTTCTTCCGCAGTGAGGACATCGGTTTCCAGACAGAAGGCAGTCCCGGTCAGGGTTGTCATGGTTTGCAAAGATACTATGTGTTACTGTGTGTTATGATTAATGGCTGCCTGGCACCGTTGTTGTTTATATTATAAGGGGTTGTGATGGCGCAACGGGTTAAACCGCTGAGTTGCTGAATTTACTGACTGGAAAATTGGAAGTTCGAATCCGTGGAGTGAGCTTCCTCTGTTAGTCCCACCTTCTGCCAAACTAGCACTTCAAAAACATGCCGATGTGAGTAGATCAATAGGTACCACTTTGCCCCAGGCTTTGTAGGAAAGTTGTTGGTGCATTTCATTGTGAATACATATAGAAACAAAGCAAACAGTGTTTCCAAACAATGAAAAGAAAAACAGATGCTCGTACTTTTCCAGTGCTCTTCCATTCCCGTGGGCATCCTGTCAATTTGTAGTAAATCTTCGCAATTGCATTTGGGGAATTAGGTGCTTTCCAATGTGGCTTCTTGTGGTTGTTCTGCTCGGTTTTGCTGCCGCCCTTCTACGCCGAGGCCTTTCGACAAACAGCTCAGTGCTTTCCACCTCCTCATCTGGAAGTGTGACAACGTCCTCCCAGGCCAAAGAACAAGAAAGCAAGCCAGGGCACGGATCCAGCTCACAGGAAATGTTCTCCTGGAGAATGAACTGCTTCTGAGTGTAAATGAATCCTTTTGATGGAACAAGATCTGGAGGAGAAGAAAGACGAGGAGGAGGAGGAGGAGGAGGAAGGGATGCATCCGACAAATTAGAGGCAATGTTTTGTACAGGAAACGAGACCCTGCAGAAGGCCTTCCAAACATGCCTTGCTGGTCCAAAGTGGTGGAAACAAAACACCCCACTAACAACTGTTAAGCAAGGATGGACGCAAATAAATGAAGCAATAGGCTTGTGCATTTCTGCCAAACCTCGAGCCATTTCTGCTATCCAGATTTTGGGGGAACTGCGGATTTGTTTCCGTGCACCTCCCGAAAATGGGAAGGCATCCATATTGACATTTTCAGTCCGTAGCCTTGGAATTCGGTGGAAAAGAACAGTAGAGTTGGGTGTCATCTGCGTAGAGATGGCACCGAACTCCAAAACTCCGGATTATGTCACCCAGTTGTTTCATGTAGATGTTAAAAAGTATGGCCAGGGGTCCAAGCAGGTCTCTCCCAGCAATCCCACCATCGAGAAGGCTCTCTCCCTCGTCCCCACCAATCATTCTTGAGACGCTGTTGGGAGCAAGAGGAGCTAAGCGTCCACGCTGGTGTGTAGGGAGAGATGCGATCGTGGAGATGGGCAGGGCCCGAACCATTTAGATCTGGCTCATGGGCAGCAATGGGGGGGGGGCGCATTCACGGGATCCCATTCCCGTCATTTTTAGGGCTATCGGGATGAAAATGGCTACAGTTAGAGGACACATCTACCACTGCAGGCCCACCAAATTTCATAACGATTGGGTCAACCCCTGATTTTTGGGAATCTCCTTAAAACATTCCCCAAAAGGTGTCCCTGGCACCGTTCTTTCAAAGCATGTCAAAAACATGCTTCCACATCACACAGCTCACTACAGGGATCTCTTGGCAAGATTTATCTGGAGTGGGATTGCCTTTTCCTTCCTCTGAGGCTGAGTGTGAATTGCCCAAAGTCTTCCAGTGGGTTCCCATGGCTGAGTGGGAAGTTCAACTCTAGTTTCCAAAGCTTTGTCCAATGTTTTGTATGGAAAGCTTCCTATGTGGAAACCCATAGGAACACTCTTGACCATTGGCAGTCCTTTTGTATCTCTTAGATAACAAATCCAGCACATCTCCCATAGTGATTATGAAACACGGAAAAAACAAACCTTTTTTGATACATACGGGCAGCGGGAGAATGTAAAGAAGCTCGGCCTTCCAAGCCACAGTCAAGCGCCAATGCTGTAGCTTGCGATCCGTCCCATATGAAATCAAGTCTGTTTTTTTTCTCGTGGTTCTCCTCACCATTATGTCTTGCAACTGAAAAGAAAAAATCAAACCTACCGTTCCCCGTGGCATAATTTCCTTCCCCTTTCTTCTCACTATCACAATCTCCCTCTCCCGCCATGTCTCATTTATTGTCGTCTTGGAATTATTTCTTCCTAAGCATCAAATATTACCTTGTTGCAAATGTCGGTTTTCTTTGGAAATCTGTCCTCCGGGGTTGTTAATTAAAATATCTCCATGAATATTTGAACAAACCTGAAATACATCCTAGAAGGAAGGGAGCGCTGCTCGTTTTTGTGATTAAAGAGCCACATCTGAAACACAGGGAAGCGGCTTCCAAGCGCACTTCTGAGCGAGGGGAGTTCCCACTGCCGGTAATTTAATTTGGGAAGGATCCTCTAAGAATTGAAAGAACAAAGGCTTCAAGGAGCAATGAGATCTCAGCATCCCCCCGATGTCTAATTTATAATTAAGACCAAGGCTAGGTGATTCAGCTGGAAGGACGAGGAATGTCTTTCAGGAAAGCCTTGCTAGATCGGAGCAGTGACCCATCTAGCTCTTGATTCCATGGACAACACCAGGATGGGCTCCACTTTTGCAGGTTTTTTCATTCATTAATTTGATTGACATTAGAGATGTGCATTTCAGCCAAAAGGCATCCCATTTCGGGGTCCGTTGTCGGCTGAACCCTCATTCTGTTTACCAGGAAGTTGCTCAAATGGGGAGGCATGTTGTCGTTTTCATTCTGCAAAGATTCAGTTCATTGGCTACAATGGGACACTTTAATGGGACACTACAATGGGACACTCCATCCTCAGCCGTTTCAAGGCCTATCTGCATGGAACCTACCGCAGTTTTAGACCCCATTTCCAACTGCAGGCCTGCCAAGTTTCAACACAATTCACCAATGTACTGATTTTTAAGAATTATTCCAAGTTTTAACCATAACATTTATGAAAATAAGACCAACCACAAGAGAGGGTTCTGGGAATTGTAGTCACCGGTTGTGTCCATTCTCAGCCCATTCAACAGAGAGCAAGAAAAACTCTATCGGTAAACTACATTTGTTTGTATCCCTATCCCATCCGATCTGACTTTACGATGCCCTCTAAGCTTTCCTTAAGCTTAGAGCCGTACATGCTGTTGAGTTGCAACTCCCATTATCCCCAGTCCATATAGTGGATAATCAGAAGTGATGGGAGTTGTCATCCAAATTGAGTAAAACTAAAGAGCAGCAGACACTATGGAAAAAGATGTAGTTGGCCATCTGTATCTGTGGATTCTCCGTCCATGGATTCAATGATCCCTTGAAGGCCTCCATAAGGCTGGTGTGTCCTCAATGAAAATGGGTTTGACACCCTTCTGCAGAGCCAAGCTATTGACCCTCCACTAAAGATCTCAAATTCCAAACAGGCTTCTATGAGATACAGGAATTAAGAGGACCCATCAGCTTCCCAAAGGTAGAGAGAGAGACACATGAGCACATCGCTCAAAACGATGTGCTTCCTTTTCCCTCTCTTCTTATTTGCTTGGGCAAAGTTATTTGGAGTTGCTCTCCACGCCTGGCCACAACTCCCCAAATGACTAATTTGACGTGACATGTCCTAATCTAGTATGATCAGACATAATTTGATCCTATTAACTCCCATCGTAATATATTAGGAAACATCAGATTCCATTTGAGAAATATGCACGTGCTGTACATTAGGAGGCACCTTGAAATCAGACCGCATTAATGGAATTCATCAGTTGCCTGGGAAGTTTTTGACCTGTTACGGTGAGAAAAGTAGAAAAGTGGGAGCTGCAAAGAAACTGAGAGGGTCATCTCACAATCTGCTTTTACGCCAGGAGTGGGCAAATGCACGGGCCTTCAGATTGTCTCTGATTTATGGCCGCTCAAAGGCAACACTTTCCTTGGCAAGATTTGTTGAGAGAAGGATATACCATTGTCTCCATAGAGCTTTGTCCAAGGTCACCCAGTCGTGGCTCAATAGCATGGTACTAGGAGCCAATTTCCTCCCCAGATCTCCCCATGGGCCACGTTCCCCACTGCAAATGCATCTGCTTTCCTTTGTAATCCCTCTCAAAAGCATATCCCTTCATGTTACAATTTTGAGGAGGACTTCACAGGTAAAGTGGAGATTTTTAAGGTAGTGGATTGGAGTCTATGATTGGAGGATTTTCACATGTTTTCAGTGCAGAAACCACTTTAAAAGACCTCAATCCCTCTCATAACATCATTTCTCTCACACCTGCTTTCCCACTCCTTATCTCTAATCCTCTGGGAAAAGCAAGCCTGTCTTTGTTTCATGCTCTGTCTCTGCAGTTGATCTAGACCAGTGGTTCCCAGATGTTTTTGGCCTACAACTACAAATCACAGCCAGTTTGCCAGCTGTTAGGATTTCTTGGAGTTGAAAGCCAAAAAAATCTGGGGACCCACAGGTTGAGAACCACTGACCTAGACAAACATTCGTCTCCCACATTTCTCTCAGCTTGCACTTCTGGCAGGTTCTCGTGAGAACTGATCTCGCTTTCTCCAGTCTGACGGGAACTGGACACAGTCTTCTAGGTGAGATCTGACCAAAGCAGAATAGAGAGGCACCATGACTTTCCTTGATCTTTTCTAGACAGCTGAGATGAGACTCAGCAGCCACCATTGTGTATTTTGAGTTTTTCAACTGACTTTCACAGAGCATTAAAAAGAGCACTCAGAATTCTAATTCAGACCGTTGGCCTTTCAGGCAATATCTTATATTGCTTTCCCCCAACCTGCCTTCACTTGAATGTAATTTTTTCTAACCTCGTGGACTTTTTAACTTGAATATTGTTTCATATCTGACCTTTCCCTGATGTGTTAATGTAATGGAAAATGCTGAGGCGAGCGCAGTCACAATGCGATGAGGCCGGCGTTAAATGTGATTGCTGGGTTAGGAACATTGGAGGGACAGATGTACAATGGGAAGAAATGGTGGGTGCCGGAATGGAAAACATCTTTATTTGAAAAGATAGGGAATCATCTGTATCAGGCTTCCATCAGGGGACGGGTCAGAATGTCCTTGTTAGTTTTGGATATGAATTGACCAGAAACGGCAAATCACCTCATAGCTGAAAGAGAAGGTGACTTGCGATGTATAAAGCTCAGATATGAGAGACACCAAAACTGATAGATTTATTCACATAGAAGATGTAGTGACCAAGGAGCACTTACTTATTTTATTTTAATTTTTTTTGCTTACTGCATTTGTACGCTGCCTTTCTCCTACAGTGAGACTTCTACATAAGAAGGATGAAAGAATCCATCTTTCTCTCTCCTGTGAGACTCAGTGTGAGTATCTGCCCATGCTGTCTGACTATCTGATGATTGTTTGCAAGGAAAGTGGATCTGCGTATCCTGACTGTTTTAGAGGTAATGATGACTGCAACTCTATTAACAAATTGGGCAAATTATAAAAGTTGTAACAGGACCTACACTTCACCAGCACTGGCACTCCATGTCTCTGTTACATAGATATCAAACAGCATTTCTAATCAATACAGAATTCTATTTGATGAACATATGGTTGATTTAGAGGACCCGGGTAATGACTGTAGATATCATGATGCAATAACTAAGGGAATATGGTAATGGCTGAGTCATAACCATGTGAGATATATGGCAAAGGGATTGCATTAGCCAGTGTCCCGTACTGATGACCTACCAGTAGGTGGCGATATAAGGAGGATGAAATAATCCATCTTTCTCTCTCTTGTGTGACTCAGCGTGAGTATCTCTACCTATGTTGTTTGTGACTCTCGGATGACTGATTGTTTGCAAGTACAAGGAAAGTAGATCTGTGTATCCTGATTATATATATCGCAACTGTGAAGATTAAAGCCTCTGGATATTTTGGATGAAACCTGAATCCGTGAATTTAGATAAGGTCAGATGCTGGCAGTTGAACTCTGCTGATAAACAGGCTGAAGCATATTTTGCTGTGAAAGCACTTCTGTGTTTTGCTTGCTTCTGGGACACTTGCTATCCAGTTTGCGGCTGTTCAGGGAGGTCATGATTTGGAAACTATAAATCACTTCACGTACTAGCAAATGTTGTGACAAGATACGATCCTTGTCTACTAAACTGGAATCCACGTTCTGCAACTCTGTGAGAGGCTCCCAAATTCCACGGACACGTCTCTCGATCACCTTGTGGAGTCTCATCCAAGGCTGATTCTGGCTTTGCTCTTTCTCGAGCCCTTCCTTGGTGATGCTATGCCAGCACAGATACAAATTGATGCTGAATGAACCTCAGGTGTTGCTCGAGAATTCGGCCTTTTAGATTAAATGGGCATACGGACTATTAATTGCTTTTCCATGGCCAACGCTCTTGTCTGTCCTTCCCTTCCTCTCCCCACCCGCTCGCTCCCTGGTTCGTTTTCAATGCTGCCAGTAGACATTTAAATAACATTTTAAATTAAATGCAATCCATTGCTGGTACATGACAATGAGCAAACAGGCCAGGGATTCCTGTGATGAATTGCAGGTGTTGAGAGGGCGGCCATGTGGAACCGCTCTGAGTTATGAAAGCCACGTTTCAGTTCAGGGCCGCCTTTGCCACGGGCGAGGCGCCATTTTTCCACTGGATTCCATGACCCGCTCGTCTTAAAAATAAAATTAAAACCGACTTCTCTTTTTCAAGCGTAGTCTTTCCTCTCAAGAAATAAATGCAACCAAACTAGAAAGGTGGACGTCAACCAGTTGTTGCTGGAAAATGGGTGGAACTACTTAGCTGGCATGGTGGGAAGATTGTTTTCATTGAATCCTAGAGTTGGAAGAGACCTCGTGGGCCATCCAGTCCAACCCCATTCTGCAAAGAGGCAGGAAAAACACATTCAAAGCTTCAAAGCCTCCAAAGAAGGAGCCTCCACCACACTCTGAAGCAGAGAGTTCCACTGCTGAACAGCTTCCTCACAGTCAGGAGGTTCTTCCTGATGTTCAGGTAGAATCTCCTTTCTTTCTTGTAGTTTGAAGCTGTTGTTTCAGTATGTCCTAGTCTCCAGGGCAGCAGAAAGCTCCCTGGGACTTCCTTCCCCTCATCTCTTGATCCATGGCCCTCCTCGTGTCTCCTCTCTCTCAACCTTCTCTTTTGCAGGCTAAACATGCCCAGCTCTTTCAGCCGCTCCTCATAGGGCTTGTTCTCCAGACCCTTGATCCTTTGAGTCGCCCTCCTCTGGACACATCCCAGCTCAGAGTCAACATCTCCTTTCAATTGCAGTGCCCAGAATGGGACACAGGGTGATTCTAGGTAAAGTGGTCTGACCAAGGCAGAATAGAGGCCGAGCAGGACTTCCATCCTTGGATCTAGGCACTAGACTCCTCTTGATGCAGGCCCAGGACAGGACCCTGCTGATGCCACACCACTCTTCTCTTTTTTCCAGGATTAATCATTGGGGAGACTCACCCTTTGGGTTCGGTCACTTCACCAATTCCAGATCCACCTCACTGTAGTTTTGCTTTGCCCACATTGAAGTAGTTTCCTTGCCAGAAGGTTATGGAGGACCTTGTTGAAGGAAGGAGGGCCTTCCTGAAACCCAGGTGTGCTACATCCACAGCGTTCCCCGCATCTACCCAACTTGTAACTCTATCGAAAAAATAGATGAGATGAGTCTGGCATGACTTGCTTTTGATGAATCCATGTTGACTGTTAGCGATGACCGCATTCTTTTCTAAGTGTTTGCAGACCACTTCCGTAATGATATTTTCCAGAATCTTGCCCGGTATCAACGTGAGGCTGACCAGGCGATAATTGTTTGGGTCGTCCTTTATCACCTTCTTGAAGATAGATAGGGACCACATTTGCTCTCCTCCAATCTGCTGGGACTTGTCCTGTTCTCCATTTTTGTCCTTTGCATACTAAAAAAAGGTTAGAATGAAAAGTATTATTCCTTGTCATTCAGAACCACGTTTGGTTGTTTCCGCAGAGACACCCAGTGGCCTTCGATTCCCAAGGCGTTAGACTCTTCGTGGCAGCGCTTTTGCCTTCGCCTCCCTGCCCTTCATCCCATTTGCCCATATTGACATTTAATTTGACCAGCTCTGTCAGGTTGTGTGGTTTGGTTGATTGGTGTCAAGCACTTTTTCAACATATATATGTATATATAGATATACACTGTGATGACCTTGTGGATGGCCATCAACAAAATCACAGCCGCCGCCGCTGCAACCAATTGGACCGAAGGACGGCGAGAGCAAATGAAGCCTTGAGAAACAGAAGGAGGCATGCGGACAAAAGAATGACAAATGTGACTCAACACATCATGAATCTTCAGCAACGACGAGAGACATTGGAATGGGTTTGGTTGCATCCGTTAATTGGATATCGGAGCCAGATCTCTTGTCAATTGGTTGTGTTTCTTGTCTTGGGTTAAGGGATGTTGTCTTGACCCGAGCCGTACTTCAGTTGCCATGTTTATTATTTATTACTTATTTATATGTACGGATTTCATGTCACACACTCTCAGCCCCAGAAAAAAAGGAAAGAAAAACCGCAGATCAAACACTCTGCAGAAAACACAATATTAAGACTCAGAAAGAGACTAGTCCATCCAACAGTCCGTCCGAGAAAAGGAAAAGGGAGCGTGAGCGGGTTTGTCTCCATTCGGGAACCTTGGGAGCCTTTGGGCCCGTTTGTTGGCGACTGTGCTGATACCGCTGGTGCTGTGACATCGTCTTGTAATGCCAGGGGTGCTCGCTTGCTTTAAAGCATCCTGCTTTTAATAGCCAATTCAGATTGAATTTGGAATGCCAAGGGATCTTAGTGCAAGTTGGCAGTAATATGCCGGAAGGAAGCGGCACGTCTGCAAAGACCAGGCGAGGGTTGGCTCTGGGGAAGCGCGCAAGCCTTGCGGGAATTCACCCCATGACCCGGGTCCTGATGGAAACCCCCAAAGCGCTGCTGCAGGGGCTCCGGCACAAGCCGACCTCTCAAGAGCAGGAAGCCTGACCAGCAAAGCGGAGAGACGAAGCCAAGAGAGAGAAGCAGGGCACTGGAGGGGAAGCCACGCTGTTTTGGAATCTTTGCTCATATTGATACTGAGAAATCGGATTTATTACATTGCTCCGGTGCAAATCTTGTATAAATATAAAGATTTCAATACATATTAAGAACACTGTATCCCAGTGTTTCTCAACCTGGGGGTCTCAAAGGGGTCGTGGGAGTTCTGTGTGCCAAGTTTGGTTCAATTCCATCGCTGGTGGAGTTCTGAATGCTCCTTGATTGTAGGTGAACTATAAATCCCAGCAACTCCAACTCCCAAATGTCAAGCTCTGTTTTCCCCAAACTCCACCAGTGTCCAAATTTGGGCATATTGAGTATTTGTGCCAAGTTTGGTCCAGATCCACCATTGTTTGGAGTCTACAGTGCTCTCTGGATGAAGGTGAACTACAACTCCCAAACTCAAGGTCAGTGCCCTTGAGTTTGGGAGTTCTATGTGCCAAGTTCTATGTGCCAAGTTCTATGTGCCAAGTTCGATTCAATTCAATCACTTGTGGAGTTCTGAATGCTCCTTGATTGTAGGTGAACTATAAATCCCAGCAACTACAACTCCCAAATGTCAAGCTCTGTTTTCCCCAAACTCCACCAGTGTCCAAAATTGGGCATATTGAGTATTGGTGCCAAGTTTGGTCCAGATCCACCCTTGTTTGGAGTCCACAGTGCTCTCTGGATGTCGGTGAACTACAACTCCCAAGCTCAAGGTCAATGCACACCAAACCCTTCCACTATTTCCTGTTGGGAGTTCTTTGTGCCAAGTTTGGTTCAATTCCATCGTTGGTGGAGTTCAGAACGCTCTTTACTTGTAGGTCAACTATAAATCCCAGCAACTACAACTCCCAATTGTCAAGGTCTATTTCCCCCAAACTCCACCAGTGTTCACATTTGGGCATATTGAGTATTGGTTCCAAGTTTGGTCCGGATCCAGCATTGTTTGGAGTCCACAGTGCTCTCTGGATGAAAGTGAACCACAATGAAAAAATATCCTGACCCAATTTAGTAAACACCAAGTTGCAAAATGACCTGCAATGCCAGATGGTTGACCTTCAGGTGTGGCTGCAAATGGTAAAAGGTCGGTGACGAAGCCCGGTGTGTGTCCGCGCTCCCTCCGTGCTACCCTTGGGGTTAATTAAAATTTGCCTGCCGAATGCTCTGAAGGCGCATAAACATGGCTTCCTCCGAGGCCAAGGATGGGAAGTGGCTGCAGGTGCTTTTAATTGCGCGAGACAAACCGCAGCCCTGGAAAATCACGTTTGAGGTGGAAACAACAGGTATACACAGCACCTTTCTGCGGGAGAAATAAAATGAAATAAAAGCCAGAGAAGGTGCAGGGAAAGGCTTGCTGCTCTGATGGGAAGAATTAACTCTCCCCGCTGCTTGTATACCGCGGAGAGCTATTTAATCCTGCTCACAGAAATGTGCCCGGCATTTTAACACCTCCTATTACAGCCACACCGGTTGAGCGCAAGAGAGATTTAAATTATAGGCCATTTGATGGGAAAGATCTGGAAGAAACTGGGAAGGAAACACATAGTCGGGTGGCTGGGTAATGTTCCGCTTTATTGTCCCCGGGAGAGCCGTTCTGAACGCCTGTTGTGACGCTTGCCTCTGAGACCCTTTTGCTTTGTTTGCAAATCTTTCCACCTTCCAAGACTTGGGCAGAAAAAGGTCTGAACTGCTCAGAGAGAGAGGCCCCGTCTGCACAGCCAAATAATCCAGTCTCTGATCCTAGATTATCTGCTTTGAACTGGATTATATGGCAGTGTAAACGCATATAATCCAAAGCAGATAATCTGGGATCAAATACTGGATTATACGTGTCCTGTTTTGCTCCAAAAACAGCCTTACAATGCAAGCAAAAGTAACCAAAAAAGCTTTACTTCAGCTAAATAATAATACTAATAATACTAATAATACTACTACTAATAATAATAATATAACAATATATTATATTGTATTATATATGTATTGTATTATATAATGTATCAATATAACAATATAATAATATATAATACTAATATTATGCTATACTAATAATATATTGATGGAGCCCCCGGTGGTGCAGTGTGTTAAAGCGCTGAGCTGCAGAACTTGCGGACCAAAAGGTCGCAGATTTGACTCCGGGGAGCGGAGTGAACACCCGCTGTTAGCTCCAGCTTCTGCCAACCTAGCAATTTGAAAACATGCAAATGTGAGTAGATTAATAGGTACTGCTCGGGGGGAAAGTAATGGTGCTCCATGCAGTCATGCCAGCCACATGACCTTGGAGGCGTCTATGGACAACGCCGGCTCTTTGGCTTAGAAATGGAGATGAGCACCAACCTCCAGAGTCAGACACGACTAGGCTTAACATCAGGGAAAAACCTATACCTTTACCCAATAATATATTGTATATACATATAATATTGATAATCATATTACAATGTAATACAATATTATAATAATACACAATTATAATTGTAGATTATATATTACATGTAATATTACTAATAATATTGCAGTATAGTGGTATAGTACAATATAGTAATATATACTACTTATATTGTGCTATGCTAATGATATAATATATTGTATGTACATATAACTTGTAAGCCACCCTGAGTCTCCTTTGGGGTGAGAAGGGCAGGATATAAGTGTCACAAATAAATAAATAAATAAATAAATAAATAAATAATGCAAACAGCAGTAGAGGAAACAAAAGGTAAAGTTCCAAAGCAATGCAAACAAAAGTGAAACAAAAGTCTTTGGCAACAAGCCTTCAAAATAGACAGGAGCAAAAGTATTTGTCAAAAAAAGGCCGAGCATATACAGGAACTTTGGGAAGAAGGCTTTTGCAAAGCCAACGCTGGAGTTGTAGCACGGAGACCGGAACACAAACACACCAAATAGGTCGGTTGCTGCCACCACTGACTACTGACTTTGTGCTAATTTATAGCCCTGAGCTGCCAGAATAGATGTTTCTAGGGCCATGTCTGATTGTTGTGATTCTAGCTGACCTTCTCCTTTCTTCTTTTGCCCTTCGACATTCTGAAAATGTAGGGACTTGTAGTATGTCTTCCTTGCCTTCTCCTTCCTCCTCATCCCTTGACTCCAAATCCCCAGGTTCTGTCCTGTTCTACCTCCTCGACAGAAGCAGAAGAGTACATGGACAACCATGGCACTCCCGGATAGAGATTCCACATTGGGCTTGCGTGGTAGCAATATCTCTAAAAATATACGGGTATGCATTAAATGCAGCATGCAATATTTGTATTAATTGCTAAAGTTGCACAACTGTATATAGAAAGACATGTTCAACCAAATGCACATGAATATATATATATACTCATGTGAAAATAAATGCTTAAGTCTACGTGGGTATTAGGCGTGATTCCAATCGAATGCTCTAGGTTTTGTTGTTTGCAAAGTGTGTTGTCTATCATGTGAAGCAGCTCATCGACTCCACTTAGCACGGCAACTGAGGTGCATTTGGAATGGCTGTCACCCAGATCCAAAATGTATTTAGTGCTACCAAAATGATTTGACTTCAGGGACGGCGCTTGATCAATAATGCATGGCAGACGTCTCTCTTCAAACATCAGCTCAGAGGAGAACAGTTTAGGGTTGCTTTTTGTTCACCCCGACACAACAATGCTTCAAGAGGCACTTTTGTCTCATGTTACTCCCAGCACCTTGTTTGTTGTGTCAGTACTTGTTCGCCAGTCAACAGTTTGAACAAGTTTCAACAATGTCTGTACAGCAGAATTCAAAGACAATGCCATGTTAGTCTGGATCAGTATGCAAAGAGATCATGTCGCACCTTTGAGACTGAGAGAAAGAAGTTGGCAGAAGAAGGTTTCATAGACTTAAGTCTACATCAGATGCATCTCAAGTGGAAGGAGAAGGAGATGGCCAACATACCTAGTCTAATCTCTGTTGGGTTGGATGGCCAACATATCTAGTGTAATCTATTGGGTTGGATGGCCAGCATACCTAGTCTAATCTGTTGGGTTGGATGGCCAACATATCTAGTCTAATCTATTGGGTTTCTTGTACATCAGATGCATCTGAAGTGGAAGGAGAAGGAGATGGCCACCATACGTAGTCTAATCTATTGGGTTGGATGGCCAACATATCTAGTCTAATCTATTGAGTTGGATGGCCAACATATCTAGTCTAATCTATTGGGTTGGATGGCCAACATATCTAGTCTAAATCTATTGGGTTGGATGGCCAACATATCTAGTCTAATCTATTGGGTTGGATGGCCAACATATCTAGTCTAATCTATTGGGTTGGATGGCCAACATACTTAGTCTAATGTATTGGGTTGGATGGCTAACATGCCTAGTCTAATCTATCGGGTGTCTTGTACATCAGATGCACCTGAAGTGGAAGGAGAATGAGATGGCCACCATACGTAGTCTAATGTATTGCGTTTCTTGTCCTATCCACTGAAAGAACTTCCTCCTATCTACCAAACTATAGCATGTATGCAGGCCATGTCTTCTTTGGATGTGAATGTATGTGTGTGTCACACCCCTGACCTTTGAAAGTTGGATGAGCTGTTCAAACAATTTGGAGTCTGAGAACTGAGAAAGTTCACCCAAGGCAGGTGAGACGTATTACTCAGCTTCCATTTTCTATAAGCTGTGATCTCACGGCTGAAGCCAGGGGTGAAGTCTGTGATGCCAGAAATATTTACTCGAAGCAATGGGGGATATTTTGACACCAGCTTTCATTTTTTTAATCTCTTTCCAAATGGATTTTGTAACCTGAGTTGATAGATTTGGAACTCCCTTCTAAATACAGGTTGCAAGGATGGGGAGCTATAATAAAGGAGAAATGTGTTTTGAGCTGAGGGTTTTACGGCCATGCCTTTGAACGTGCGCGGCTCCATTTTTTAAAAGAAGATGGAATTACTGCTCATTTCAGGGGGGAAATTGGAGCTCTAGAAGGACCTGGCTTCACACGTTAAACTTTTCAGATGGGGCTGTCAACTTTTCTGGACTGTGTTGGGAACATCTGACGTTCTCTAGGAAGAGTAGAGTTATGCTGACTCTTTGCATAGCAATATTTACTGCTACTGTTCCATACTCTTGCCAATATGGAAGTCCAATTTATGACTCCAATTTAGGGTCCTTCAAGGACCACATAGCGTCCTTTTTTGGGTATGTATCTCCCACGATTCAGACGAATGGTGGGATTATTTTTGGCAGGAAATATACCAAAAATTTGTTATTCATTCTGTCAATCATGTTGATACACAGATATGTATCTTCATAATTCACCAAGAGAGTTTTGTAATATCTCTTTTGCATAGCTAAGTATAAGTAAAGTTACGAAACATGGACATTGCTATTAGAGATGTGCAATTCTGCCGAAAGGCATGCCATTTCGGAGTCCATTTTCGACTAACCCCTCATTCTCTTTACTTGAAAGGGAAGTTACTTGAAAGTTACTTCAAAGTCCCCTTCGTGCTAGCCCTAGAAACTGAAGCAGATCATTAGGTCTCGGTCTTCGAGTATTTCTACCACTGGGCCTGCGCAAGACGTTACATCTTGTTCTGAATTTTTGTTGACAAGGTGAGGGGACGGGCTGACTTTATTTGTTGCGCAGATTGAAATGTCACGGCAAAGCAATAATTTAGTCACGTTCCAGCGATGCGTAATTATTCATAGCTTTGGAAAATGTCACAAGTAATTCCACTTCACATAATAACTTGCACTTACCGAGTAAATACTAAAAGAAGAAGAAATATATATTTTTTTTGAGAAACTGAGTTCCCTGGGAGAGAAATGACAGCATATCCGGCGCGGAAAGGGAAACAGATATTGAGATGTTCAATTTCGCGCGAGTCAAGAGAGATTAATAGTTGTTACACTGAGAATTTTTTAAATTATACTTTTACTTTTTCAAAAGGAAGAACAAGGCAGGAGATGCAGAAATCCCAAGATGCTATCGAGGGATTGAGCGCCGATACGTTCATTATGTTAATCGGAAAGGGTTTGCTTTCCAGAGGGGGAAAAATACATATATAAGCAGGAGAACGGAGAGTGTTTCAAATGAGACTGGAGAGTTGTAAGTTAGGAGAAATCAAAAGGATCTGACCATGGAGAGGGTTGACTCTTTCACTGGACAAGTGACCAATGCTGGGGGTCGGCATGGGTGGTCTCCAAGTGCTTTTTCCTGTTCCTTCTAACTGTTCTCCTCTGTTGGAAGATAGAGCTGTGTTTTCCCCTCGTATTAAGCTACTGCCTTCAGGCATGGCATCCATAAGGTTCAGCTACTTATCTAATGAGTACTCATCTGAGGAAGGTGCCCTACTTCAGAAATGACATGGTTGTGGGACATTGTTAAGGCATGGTTGTGGGACCAAGCATCCAAGAAGTAATTGATTGGATTTGTTGTTGTTTATTTGTTCAGTCTCTTCCATTCCAGGCCAGAGCTCTCTGTTGGCCGTGGCCACTCTCAGCTCCTTCAAGGTCAAGAGCCAGCATTGTCCGTAGACACCTCCAAGGTTATGTAGCCATGGGCATGACTTCATGGAGTGCTGTTACCTTCCCGCTGGATCGCGGTACCTATTGAGCTACCCACATTTCCATGTTTTCAAACTGCTAGGTTGGCAGAAGCTGGGGCTGACAGCGGGAGCTCATTCAACTCCCCGGATTCGAACCACCAACCTTTTAGTCAGCAAGTTCGGCAGCTCAGCGGTTTAATCCACTGTGCCACCAGGAGCTCTTTTCAAAAGGTTACGATCGCAACAAAGTCATGCCTTTCCAAAAAGATCTCCTCTGATTAAACATGAAGATTGAGATCCGGAACCGTTGGGGACAGATTTCGTTCAGTCTGAACAGGCAGACAGCCATAACGTCTTTTAGATCCTTAACAAAAAATGTTGAGGCTAAGTTTTTTTTTGGTGGCAGTTATTGTTTTTGCTTACGGTTACAGGTGCCGCTGCTCACTGCTTTCGGTGTTAATATTGAGTCAAATTTCAAGTGTTCATTACACAAGAAAGGTCAGGCTGCAAAGCACATTACGTGTCGAGCACCGGTTAATTACAAAACAACAGAAATCTTGTGCTAAAAAATCAGAGAAGGAGGATTCTGGCAGCGGTGGTGGTGGTGAAGATGATATTTCACCTTCTTTCACTCCATCACTTCACGATGTCATCCAATTTTGAATTAACATTTAACTGGAATAATCTGCCTTTCAGAGAGAGGAACAGTTGCAACACTGAATTTGTCACAACTTCCTCTGCTCACGGACAATTCTGGTTTTTACCATTCATGTTTGATCTCTGAACCAGTTGAAGCTTCTGAACTATCTTCAAGGGCAGCTCCACATAGAGAGTGTCGCAGTAGCCCAAACGGGATGTACAGTAGAGTCTCACTTATCCAACATACACAGGCCGGCAGAACGTTGGATAAGCGAATATGTTGGATAATAAGGACAGATTAAGGAGAAGCCTATTAAACATCAAATTAGGTTATGATTTTACAAATTAAGCACCAAAACATCATGTTATACAACAAATCTGGCAGAAAAAGTAGTTTAATATGCAGTAATGCTATGTAGTAATTACTGTATTTACGAATTTCGCACCAAAATATCATGATATATTGAAAATATTGACTACAAAAATGCATTGGATAATCCAGAACGTTGGATAAGCGAGTGTTGGATAAGTGAGACTCTACTGTATTTATTTATTTATTTACCATATTTATATTCCGCCCTTCTTTCTTCCTCACCACGAAGGAGATTCAGGGCAGATCACAATGCGTATATACATGGCAAACATTCAATGCCATTATTAGACATACAGCATATATAGACAGACACAGAGGCAATTTCACATTTTCCAGCTTCTGGCTTGCTCGATTCTGGCCACAGGGAGAGCTGACGCTTCACTGTCTACCTGTGACACTGAGTCCTTGGTGGAGTACTTCCTCATTCTTCCATACGTTGCTGGAAGGTTTTATGGTGTTGTAGATTAGTTAAATTAGCCTCCCCACATAAAGCGGTACCTACATTAACTACATGACAGATGCAACTGTCTTTCGGGCTTCATAGGTCAACAGCAAGCTAGACTATTAATGGTCGTGGGCTTACTCCAACCTGGGCTGGCTTCGAACTCATGGCATTTTGGTCAGTAGTGATTTATTGCAGCTGGCTACTAACCAGCTGCTCCACAGCCCGGGATGTAACTAAAGCGTCTCACAATTCCAGACTTTTTCTTCCCTGGACTTCTGGACACTTCCAGAATATTTTGGATGTCCCAGTCATCTCTGCTTCCAGTGGATTTTTGACATTTTTCTCTAGGTATCTGGGGAGCTTCTCTTATTCCGTCCCCCAACACACCTGATGAAAAACAAACAAACGCTTCTCACTTGCTTGTAAGGATCGAAGAGACAGAACATGTTGGTTCTTCAAAGGCTCTTCTGAACTTTAATGAAATCTATTTGGACTAATTCCCCAGCTGGCAATTGCATTAGAAGCATGATTTAACTGGCTCTTTTTCTTTTCCATGCTATACGTATATATATATGCTCCAGAAGAACCTTTAGCTTGATCAAAAAGCCCAGCTGTGCTCGCAAAGCTTAGAGAAGAGGAAAACCTATAATTTCAATATTACTTTAGGGCGATTTCCACCCTTTCTTCTCTTTCTCTGGCCCTCACAGTCATCGTCTCATTAAATAAATGGCAATTTTGCACGATGGAGATGAGTTGATAACAACGTTGGCCTCATGAGATTCCCCCCCCCCCCTCGATTTTCCACCCATCAAGTAGGTAATTGTGGGAGTTATGACTTTGTTAGCTCGGAACGTACGGCGTGAGAGAACCGATGGCGGAGGTTCTGTGCTCGCCAGACAATGGAGCCGCGTCCCGTAATTGAATACATCAATAAGCCGCTCTCTTCGACATGCCAGACAGGCTAGCATTAGACATAATCATATTTTGATCAGGAGGAAATAGAACTTGGATGAAATTATATGCATTTTTATTTACAGGGCAGGGGGAAAAGCTGCCTAGTCAGTGACACGGGGAGAAAACAATTACGCCGTTGCGTCTCATTTCAGAAAAATCCGACTTTGAGTTTTGGTGGCGAAGGAGGGTTTCCGCCGTCTCATTTCCAGCGTCCGCTGATGTGTTTCAAAGTGGAGTCCATTGAGGAGAATGCTGCTTGGAGGAATAAATAATACGCCATCAGCATAATGGACGGAGACAAAACTGGCCTGCGCTCATGCTTCACGATGCTTAAGCCGCGATGGCCCTTCGGGGACCGCTTGATATTCAGGACTAATGCTCTTTATTGATCCTCCTCCCCGTTTGGGCCAAAGAGCATGTTTCGCACAAGGTGTTTGAATCAGCGTTTAATTTTTCCTTTTCCTCAATTCGCGCCTTATGGTGGAAAGCTTGAGTTTTACGAATTTCAGCAAATCAGGTTTGTATTGATTGACTGGAACATGCCGAAGTTTGACAGGTTGCAGCAATGGGAAGAGTTGAAGTCCAAAACATCTGGAGGGCCAAAGTTTGCCCATGCCTGCACTATAGATATAACTCAGTTTCTTGAGATATGTACTACCTGCGGGTTTAATAGAAGAGCATTCATCTTGAGGTCGAATGTAGACCAAGGCCGCGGAGAAGGAGGGTCCGTGCCTGGCAAGCATGGCACAAACAGCCCAAGTTGAAGTTGAAATCCAAAACACCCGGAGGGCCGAAGTTTGTCCATGCCTGCACCATAGATATATCTCAGTTTCTTGAGATATGTACTGCCTGCGGGTTTAATAGCAGGACATTCATCTTGAGGTCGAATGTAGACCAAGGCCGCGGAGAAGGAGGGTCCGTGCCTGGCAAGCATGGCACAATCAGCTGGACAAGGAGTTTGCCCACGCCTGCTTTAGAGCCATCATTCCTTGCATCTCGCCTTTTCACAGTCACCAGGAAGTTCTCAAGGATGGCAGTCCTACACAGATCATGTTTTTGATCACAGTTTTGAATTCATCAGGACCTGGAGACAGCTGCATTGTGGTTGGAAAATAATGAATCCAGCCTTTTCCTCGCCTCCCCCGCCCCACCATCACACTTGAGTAGAGAAATGAGTGACTAATAAGAAAACCACTTGAGGATCTTATTAGCGCTGTCATATTATCATTCAGTCTGTTCTGTGGCTCATTGGCAGGAGATGAGGCTTTGAAACTTATTATCTTGTATATTTTTGCAGAAAACAAAAGAAGACTCACACACCCTATTTACACATTCGCAGAGATGAAGAAAGTCATTACAGTGTGTTGTCAAAGGCTCTCATGGACGGAATCGCTGGGTTGCTGTGAGTTTTCCAGGCTGTCTGGCCACATTCCAGAAGCATTCTCTCCTGACATTTCAGAAAGGAAGACCTGTGAATCCTTCTCGACCTGATTCCAGTCTTTTGCAGACTAAATTACACCCATTGGTTGGTCAGTTGCCTCCATTGTCCTCTGATGCCAATGTTGGGAGAACCGCTCCTGTATTAATTGCATTCACTCACTAAAGTAGATATATATTTTTCTCTTTTTGGATGCCTATTTGAAGCAGATGGCTTGGTTGTAAGGAGAGTGAACTGGATTCACACACACATATTCCAGTGCCCTATTGTGTGTGTGAGCGCACACCTGCTCATTAATAAAAGTGTCTGTCGGGATGCCATTTGATCGAGAGCGCCTTTCATCTCGTGGATCTGCGTTCAGATGCATTGGCTGCAGAGGCTCCTGTGACCACACAACGCTCCTTTGTTTGGGCAATCGACACAACAACAGCATCCCTGAGTGCAGCGAGCCTAGCTCTTGAGAGATGCCAAAAAAGCACAGAACTTTCACGGAAGCCATTATCAGACCCGTGGTCTTAATATGTGAATGCAACAAGCTGCTCTCCATCTGCCGAACGGCTGAATTCAAATCTCATCCAGAGAAAGACAGGAGCGATGTATGTCTTACTTCAATGGAGTGTGGAGCTATGGTGACGATTCCTCGGTTTTTATTGCTTTGGGTACATCCAGGAGGAAACAGATGTTGGTGAAACAATGGATTTTGGTGAGAAGACAATTCCTTCTGCTTTCCACCCCTCGTGTGATGAGTTCCTGAGTTAAGTACATATCTGCCGGGGGTATATTCATGCACCTACCCAGGAAACTATGGGCAACAGCAAAATATTGAAACAAATGACTTCTAGAAGAGTCTGCCATACTTATTTATTTACAGTATTTATATTCCGCCCTTCTTTCTCACCCCGAAGGGGACTCAGGGCGGATCACATTGACACATATAAGGCAAACATTCAATGCCATATAACATAGAACAGAGACAGAGACAGACACAGAGGCAATTTAAACCTTCTCCAGCTTCCAGCTTCCTGAGGGTATGCTTGATTCCGGCCACAGGGGGAGCAGCTGCTTCATCATCCACTGCGATGGCAACTTCCTCATTCCAACGGTGGATGGATGATTTTTATGGTGTCATAAATTAGCTTACCCACATATAGTAAAGGTAAAGGTTTTCCCCTGACGTTAAGTCCAGTCGTGACCGACTCTGGGGGTTGGTGCTCATCTCCATTTCTAAGCTGAAGAGCCGGTGTTGTCAATAGACACCTCCAAGGTCATGTGGCCAGCATGACTGCATGGAGCGCTGTTACCTTCCCACCAGAGCGGTACCTATTGATCTACTCACATTGGCATGTTTTCAAACTGCTAGGTTGGCAGGAGCTGGGGCCAACAGCGGGCGCTCACTCCACTCCCGGGATTTGAACCTGGGACCTTTTGGTCCGCAAGTTCAGCAGCTCAGCACTTTAACACACTGTGCCACCTTTCTAGTTTGGATTCTAGGATTCTACGTGTGCTACATAGAACATGTTGTGTGCCATTTTGCTCCATGGAAGGATTCAAATTCATCTTCTCCAAAGGCGGGACGATGCCACTTTCCACCAGATTGCTGACGTGTGGCCCCATATCTATTTCCAAGAAATCTATCAAGCCTACAAAGCCAGCCCTACATGACAATTTTTAATTAGACCGTTTCCCCTCTGCCGTTCTCAGACTGGCGGGAAATGAAACAGTCAAGCATTTTGACCTGAACGTTAATGATCTGCCATGAAAAATAGGACCACCTGCCTAATGAAGCCCCAAACATATGCTCAGAAGAATAAGAGATACGGCTTTTGTTGCAGGAGGTTTGGAAAGAGCTTGCACCACTATTCTTTGAGATCTATTCTATAATGATGCGGGAATATAGAACTTAATTTTGTGGGGGGGGGAAGAAACTATTCTCTGAGACAAGCATTAGTAGACCAATGGATCTCAACCTTCCCAATGCCGTGATCCTTTAATACAGTTCTTCATGTTGTGGTGACCCCCAACCATAAGATTATTTTTGTTGCTACTTCATAAGTGTAATTTTACTACTGTTATGAATTGTCATGGTAATATCTGATATGCAGATGTATTTTCATTGTTACTTCTTTTTCTCCCTGAGATTCGGCCATGGAGGGGCCACTCCACCCCTCTTTAAGCCCCCTCCCTAGGCCTCCACCACCTTCTCCCTTCTCACTTCCACCTCCACCACCACCTTAGGAAAAATTAGAGGTGTCTCAGTTCCTAAGACAATTAGAAATATGTGTTAGAAGTGTTGAGAAACGGGGATGGGGTCAGGAGAGAATGCTGGGGAATGTCAGGAGAGAATGCTTCTGGAATATGGCCATACAGCCCCGGAAAACTCACAGCAACCCAACTTCTAACAGAGTTCCCCGGAAAGAGTGCATGGCTCGCTAGCGTGGTGTAGCAAAGGAGAGAAAGCACAGCTGCATGCCAGTGCTGCCTGCAGCCAAGCGCCGCCTCCTCTAGAAGAGGCGCTCAGCTGCAGGCACTGGCAGGCATGCACATTTTCTGGGCCTGCACGCCACATACACACACTCTTTCCAAGGAGAGTGCATGTGTGGCATGCAGGACCAGAAAGTGCCCACACCTGCTAGTGCCTGCAGCCGAGCACCATCCATAGGAGGTCAACAAAACATTCAAAGCAAAGTAACCAAGGCTTATGACGAATGTTAGAGAAGAGAAAACTGACAGATGACGTGGTGTCTGTCTGTCAATATCTGAAGGGATGCCATGTAGAAGACCGAGCAAGCATGCTTTCTGCTGCTCCAGAGAACAGAACAATAAGTTCCATTTCCAAGACATCTAATCATATCTAGCTAGTCGTAAAGATAGTTTATGAACGCACTTTCCAAATGAGAAGATATATTAACTAACCTCAGTAGCTTTTTGAGCCCAGTTTCCATCTGGTGTCTTGGGCTATAAATCCCAGTTGCGCGGTGGATGGGAGTTGATGGGAGCCATAGTTCAATGCTTCCAAAGGACACCAATGGGGGTAAAGCTGGCCTGAAGACATGGGAAGCACAGCAGCTGGGAGATGTCCTCGATTTTGCAAAAGTCACCCAATGTCAAAGTGCTTTGCTTTGGTGCTTTTGTCATTGGTCTGTCATTTTAACATGAATGGGCAGACGCGTCTGCGAAGGTCCTTTCATCGCCGTGACTTTCCATGTCCTCATTCACACATGGATGCATGAGGGCAATCAAATGAACAATCGCACCCAACCAAGCGAGCAGAGAAGATACTGCTTTCACTTCAACTGACCTAGCACTTGCCCTGATACATTTCCCATCTTTTGAGATGTCTGGTAGCCTTAGCTCAGCCTCCCTAAGTATCCCTAAAATATTTATAGATTTTTTAAAGCGTCAGGATCAAAGGGCTGTCAACACGAAGAACCAAGCTTGAGCAAAGAACCATGAAACAAAGGACCCGATGGTGGAGCTGGGTTTGCTGAAAGTCAATGTTGTGAGTTCAGGGAGAAGATGAAGTCTGAGACAGTCTTGGGAAAGTTATTAATTCTGGGGAATAGAATTCATAGGATGCCCAAGACCGGTGATTTTCAAACTCTAGTCGAGCAAACTCTGCACACAATGGAAATGTATTTATTCATTTATTTACAGTATTTATATTCCGCCCTTCTTTCTCACCCCGAAGGGGACTCAGGGCGGATTACAATGAACGCATATATGGCAAACATTCAATGCCAACAGACAAACAACATACAGTATAGACACACACAGAGGCATTTTTAACATTTTTCCAGCTTCACGATTCCGGCCACAGGGGGAGCTGTTGCTTCACTGTCCAGTAGTGGCTGTACTTCCTCATTCCTTTCCTCGTGTTTTGCTGGCAGTTTTATGGTGTTGTAAATTAGCCTCCCGCATAAAGCGTCCCTAAATTTCCCTAATTGACAGATGCAACTGTCTTTCGGGGCTGCATAGGTCAACAGCAAGCCGGGGCTATTAATGGTCGGAGGCTTAACCCAACCCGGGCTTCGAACTCATGACCTCTCGGTCAGTAGTGATTTATAGCAGCTGGTTACTAGCCAGCTGCGCCACAGCCCGGCCCCAATGCAGATGGTCAGGTGGTCAATGGGTGAAGGACGGGATTCCAAACAATACAGTGCGCTCCATCTTGGGAGTTGCTCCGAATGCTGAGAAGATGAAGGAATCCCATCTGAGATACAACCAAGTGACAAGGGTTCCGTGGCTAAAACTGTGCTGAATATGGAAGTTGCAGATACCAGGCCACGTGGCAGACCTAAAACGCACTGGCTTGACAATCTGAAATGTAATGTGGCTGAAGGAAGACTCACAATGAGAGACATGGCTGGTAGGAACAAGTGGAGAACAAGACACAAACAAGTGGGCCCTGCAAATTTGTAGGACAAATATTAGGAAGAAGGAGGAGGAGGAGAAGGCGTCCTCCAGTTGGAAGACACGGTGGTCTTTTTGGACCGCTGTGGCCCTTGTTCCTTGCCAAGCCTACATTGGGAACATTTGGTCAATTAGTGATGGTACACAACACTGGGCTTTTTGACAACACGGGGCCACATCCCTGTCTGAACAAAGAAGACAGACCAAGTAATGGAGCTTGGGGGACCTATTGGTGGTAGAGGTGAGGGTTGCAAGTGGATACAACTTACCGTATATACTCGAGTATAAGCCAGCCTGAATATAAGCTGAGGCACCTAATTTTACCACAAAAAAACTGGGAAAACATTGACTCCAGTATAAGCCGAGGGTGGTAAATTTCAGAAATAAAAACAGATACCAATAAAATTACATTAATTGAGGCATCAGTAGGTTAAATGTTTTTGAATATTTACATCAAGCTCAAATTTAAGATAAGACTGTCCAACTCTAATCAAATCATTATTCTCATCTTCTTCAATGTAAATGTGCTTATGTGTTCTTTTAATAATAATAGAGCAAAATAATACATGTAATAATAATAATAATAATAATAATAATAATAATAATAATAATAATTACTGGAAAATAATACATGTAATAATAAATAGAGTAAAATAATAAATGCAATAATAATAATAATAAGATTAGAGTGAAATAATACATGTAATAATAATAATAATAATAATAATAGAGTAAAATAAATGTAATAGTAGCAACAATAATAGAGAAAAATAATAAATGTAATAATACCAATAATAATAGAGAAAAATAATACCCGTACCATATATTCTCGAGTATAAGCTGACCCAAATATAAGCCAACCAGGACCCTCACCCAAGTATAAGCCGAGGGGGTCTTTTTCAGTCTTAAAAAAAGGGCTGAAAAACTAGGCTTATACTCATGTATATACAGTAATTGCAACTCATTTGTAACTGTTTGCCTCCCAGTTTTGAGTGACTATCCCAGTGGTTATTAGTACCCAAAATCACTGATCCCATTTTGTCTACCAAACCTTTTGTCACTCACTTATTCCATATGATTAGGATCACACCCTAACACCGTACATTATGGATTAACGCTATATTGGATAGACATTGATGCAATACTGCACAGCATAACATTGGGTGTGTATGTGTAGATTTTCTGGAATTAGCGATATGTATATTCTTTTGGACGCCTGATGGGGTGACTGTGTTCAGTGGTTTCCTCTGTGCCACCCAAGGGTTTGAAGACATATTTCTCAACATAAATTCTCATTAGGAGCATTAGAGAAGGAATTGTGATGTCTTCATCCGGGATTAAGTATGTTCTTTCCTTCTGCGCGCATATCCTGTATGCGGATTAACAGCCACAAATGTTAGCCATGGCCTGTCAATGCAATCATTGCCTGGAACCCATTAAATACGCACTTAAGTCATGTCAGCCAATGTGACATCCGTGGAGCTTTTGTGGGAGATGAAGGACCACAAAGCCCTGGTGCCAAAACCCTTGCGGTGATAACAAGGTCATGCCTTCCCCTGAATGGGATTGTTCTGTCCTGAGAGACAGACCACAAACCATCGAAAGAAAGGCAAAGAAAGAAAGACAATAAAATACCCCAAATACAAGTCATCTTGCATTTCTCAGAGCCATAGATTTCCGTATCTGGCATGCGAGGGACGTGAGAAGCCTGAATATGCTTTTCCCTGAAGAAGATCGGAGACAATACTCATCCCAGTGGAATGCAGCTGCTCACTTCTGTTTCAGTGACTCAAGACTCTGAAAAACCCTTTACGGAGAAAAATTCAGCATCTTGGATAATTCTTTTATACCAGTCCCCCAGAAAGGATCCTTAGTCCAATTGATATGGAAGCCACCATGTCCTGAGTTGCATCTGGTCTAAAATTTGATACAGGGCTAAAATAAAATGTAGAGGAAGAGATCTGGGTAGAAGAAAAGAGTGGGAAAGGGATGGATTAGAGTTGTGCACGGAATTCGTTTCTCCCATTTCATCCATTCTTTCATTCCTTTAGTTGTTTTCAGGAGCACAAAACAGGAATCCCTCCCGTATGGAGTAGCCTTGGAGAGAAAGCATGAGTGCCACCTGCAGCTGAGCGCCTCCTCTAGAGTAAGAATTTCTTACTCGAGAGGAAGTACTTGGCCATAGACACTGGCAGTTTCTTTCTGGGCCTGTGTGTGTGTGGCGTGCAGGCCCAGAAAGCGCCCACACCTGCCAGTCCCTGCAATCGAGCACCTCCTCTCGAGTAAGAATTTCTTATTCTAGAGGAAGTACTTGGCTGTAGACACTGGCAGTTGTGCGCACTTTCTAGGCCTGCATGCCACATACACACACTCTTTCCAAGGAGAGTGTGTGTGTGGCATACAGGCCCAGAAAGCACCCACACCTGCCAGTGCCTGCAGCCGAGCACCTCCTCTAGAGTAGAAAGAAACTTCAGGTAAGAAGAAGCCTCCTTAGCGCGCAGGAAGGGGACCCGGGGAAGCCCCCCCCCCAACCATAATGGGCCAATAGAAAATGGATTTTTTGGCAATCGGCACCCCAGATCACAAACAGATACCTGCCCTCCTGATTTCGGGAAGCTGCCAAAAAATGGATCGGGGTCCCCACCGAAAGCGGAGACGCAAAACAGGACAAGCTTTGCACTGAATGCACAACCTTAGTGGACAAGCTCGAGGAAATATACACACACACCCTTTGTTATTATAATATTATAAGCTTTTTTTAAAAGGCCAGAGTCGGTATTCTTTCTGCAGACTCTGACTTCATCCCCAGTAGCTTCCAGTTCCAGTTCTGCAATCTTGGTCACTAAGCCATCGAACCACAATTTTTCCTCCTTAATTTGTTCTCGTTCTGTGGATGGTACTCTTAAGGTGAGTGTATATTGATTGTGGATCTTCTCACTTTTCAGAAATGAGAATCACAAGAGCTAGATTCCTAACCTCACAAACCACAGGCTGGGAAACACCCAGAAAATGGGTGAATAAAGCAAGAGAATGGAAACAACAACAACGGAAAATTAAACAATGGCCTTAACTGCATTTATTTCAGAGCATTAACCTAATGCATCACGGCTTTGCAAAAACAACTTTCCCCAGCCTGTTGTGCATTTTCTTTTAACAGCTCGAGAGCCGCCTTTGATTTTGTAGCCGGCTGTAAGTAACGTTTATGAATTGTCCTCGGCCTCCTTTAACTTCTCCAGATCTATGCAACACCCGGGATGCCCTTCCATAACAATATTTTGCTGGTGGCGGGATCGATCTTTCTCAGCAATGGAGTGCTTTTGCTATGAAAAGGCTTTTAGTATGGTTATAATGCAGTCGATAACAATGGCTGACCTTTCAAAAACTCCCTCACCCTCTCAGTCTATTTACTGGGGAAAAGGAGACAGAGGAGCGGCGGAAAGGGAATCTATTGCATCGTCTCCGTCATGCATCTTTTTCTTGCCGGGTTGGAAACACTGCCGCACATGTTGTAGCCTTGCCAGATGCGGGACTGCAACTTCCATCACTCTCGGCCAGCAGATACAACAGGAACGTCTTAATGATGTCTGGACGACCAGAAGTTGTCCATAAATGGTTCTCAGGCGTAGCTGATGCAAATTATTTATTTATTTATTTATTTATTTATTTATTTATTTATTTATTTATTTACAGTATTTATATTCTGCCCTTCTTTCTCACCCCGAAGGGGATTCAGGACGGATCACAATGCACATATATAAGGCAAACATTCAATGCCATAACATAGAACAGAGACAGAGACAGACGCAGGCACGGGCGGGCCTCGAACCCGTGACCTCTTGGTCAGAGTGATTTGTTGCAGCTCGCTGCTAACCAGCCTGTGCCACAGCCCAGTATAACAATCATATGCTGCATAATTAGAAATTAATCCTATAAATCTCTTTCTGAAATTGGTTATCGTCGGAAGCAGTGGGCAACGTGGTGCTTCCAGAAGTTCCCACCTAGGATGAATGGGAGTTGCACTCCCATGTCATTCAGAGAGTGATAAATATACCTTGTTGGGAAACTTTCTACTTGCACTCACCCTAAACATGTGTGCACTGAGCTAAGAAAGCATTGCATCTTTCCACACAGCCATATAATCCAGACTATCAAGTAGAATAACCCATGCTTCCGCTGATCAAAATCAACCGCACCACAGCCACCACTTTCCTCCTTAACTGAGGTCAGGTGTATTGTCGTTCATTCACTTTGAGGGCCTGAGCAGCTTGGAGGAAAAGTGTTCGATGGGCCTTTCATCTCCGCTCCTGTCCTCTGATCACCCTGAAGCCTGCCACTTATCCGGCACACGATCTCATAGAAGAATGCTCCAGACATTGTTGAGCAGCTCTAAGCAGTGCTTATGTGGTGTGCGGGGGAAAAGGAAGCTCGACAATGTCTAGGATTTTACTCCAGACAGGCCGTTTTGGAAATGCTGATGCATTTTCAGAAGCATTCATGTGAAAAGGGGAAAAGTTACAGTGAGGGGCATTTACATTCTGCATTTATAGTGCATCATCCCTTTGACTTGCATGGTTCCATTCTACGAGATCCCATGACTTGTAGTTTGGAGAGGCACAGGAATGCTCTGACTGAAATTTCCAAATGCATGTCGTTCTCAGCAGTCAAATCAAGTTCGGTTCATGGCAATCCTATGAATGAGAAACTTCCAAGTCAAGGCAGGTGGAAGTATCTTAAATAATAAATAAATAAATGTTCTGACCATATAATGGTCTGCAATATAATGGCAGTGTAGATGGTCGGGTTGTGCATTTGGAGTAAACCTTGGCCCATTTCATGGCTCAGCTTTCGGTGGCAGCCCCGGTCTGTTTTTGGAAGCCTCCCGAAATCAGGAGGGCAGATATCTGTTTTCACTCTCGGATGCCAAATGATCCGTTTTCTTTCAGCCCATTATGGGATGAGGGGCTTTCCAGGCTCTCCTTCTCGTCATTTTGGGCATTAAAGCTGTTTACTCTAGAGGAGTGGCGCTCGGCTGCAGGCAGGTACACCAGCTTTCTCTCCGGGGCCTGCTCTCTTTCCAAGGCATCTCAAGGAGGCAAGCAAGTTCTTAAAGCTTTTTTTACTCTAAATGAAACATTCACATGCCAGAAGCCACACACTCTTTCCATTCCAAGCCATCTAAAGGAGGCAAGCAAGTTCTTAAAGCTGTTTCTTATTCTAGAGGAGATGCTCGGCTGCAGGCACTCACATGCGCATGTGCACACTAACAACCACGCACTCGTCCAAGGCATTTTAAGGAGGCTTCCCATTTGCAGGAGAGGAGCCCAGATTGGCTCCCGCTTGCTCTTCGGATGGGGAGGGACCTTCCTGTTACTTGCTCCCAAAGGTAACAAAAGTAATGAAATCATGGATGAAATGGAGGGAAATGGTTCTGCGCACAACTCCAGTCGATGGTGGCCTTACTATGTCTGTGTTGTATCCAAGGTTGGGAAAAGGAGTTGCCTATGCAGTAACATACGGTGGATAATGTAGGATTCTGGAACATGTAGTATTAAAAATAAAACCAGTGAATTGGCTTCAGCTCACAAAATAGAAAAGAAAGCAGCACGGTCAAAACAATGGCAGCCCAATCATGGTGGCCCTGATCCAGAAATGCCTTCAGGGTTGTGCTTTAAAATGACTCAAAATGAAGGCCGCACATATGCTGAGGCTTACCTGTGTGTGCTTGGATAATTTTACTGTATTTTTCGCGAGGGAAGCCAAAAGCTCCTGCCAAGCTTCTTATCATGGGCAGGTGTCGGGTCGGACTTTTCTTCTCCCCAACCCTGCTTTGCCAAGGTATCGAATTCTTAATTGGAAACACTCCACATCCTTTCCGTGCTAAGAATGTTGATTCCGCCCTGGTTGCTTGATATCCGGGTGCATCTCTCTATGCACGGGCGGCACGTGGTTGAAGCCAGTCAACAACTGACTTGGATGATCTGATGGCTTTCCCAGGGAAGGGTGGGCTTGCCTCCCCCACCCTCTCCCTTTCTCTTAACACACATGCCGCCGTCTTCCTAATGAGGCATTAATGAGATGTTAATTGCTTATGCAAATTCAGAAGAGTAGACAATGAAGGTTGTTGTACCAGGAGTTTAAGGGCCATATCATTGCACCAGAATGTTCGCAGAACTGCCATTACCATTAATTGGAATTACTTGCATATCGTAAGCAGCGTGCGATGGGAGCATGTTATCTCTGAGTGTTTGGGAACACGCCCGGCATAAAGGTTAATAGCTACATTTCCATCCGCACATGCTTTTGGTGTACACCTGCATGATAGGAGGAGGGGCGGAGAACACTGAGTTTGTTATCTAGCATTCAAAACCCTCTGTGCTACAAAGGGAATGAAATCCATCTCTTCCAGTACATTTCTTCTTTAAATGCAGATTTGGCCAAAAATAATATGGAAAGAATCAGGATGGGATCCCATACCACACAAAAAGAAAACTACGAGGGTTATCCAGAAAGTAGATTACGTTTTGGAATTAAAAATGAATAAGGTATAGGAGAAAACATTTACCATATGCAGTTGAAAGCCATGCCCAAATACCACTTCTCAACATAGTCGCATTCAAATCATACCGATGAATGAGCTTGGCAACTCCTTCCCCACCAAACTCTGCCACTTGCATCCTCAACCAGCCTGTCATCCCTTCCTGCAGCTGCACATCATCACCAAAATGTTGCATTGAGGACGCAACTGGCAGAGTTTGGTGGGGAAGGAGTTGCCAAACTCATTCATCGCTATGGTAAGTGCCTAGATTTGAATGGCGACTATGTTGAGAAGTGGTATTCCACATGTTTATTAAACAGTCTTTTTTCCATGATTATAAATCCTATGCCATTTCTATCTAGCACCATCTTCAAGGATAGTCCAATAAACAGTGCACTGCAGTAATTAATTTGATTATATTATAAGAAACTTTATGTTGCTGGGTAATGACAGGAAGCATCTCTTTGATTTGCTGTGCCCTTGTGTTCCTCTGTTTTCTCTTTGACGGGGCTCCATCCTCATTGCCAGCCTGAGGAATCTGATTTGTTTGAATGGAGATATAAGGAGCCTCTTAATGCTCGCCCTGACCTTTGCCTGCTGAATCTTTGCCTTTGCTAATTTCGGCATCGTTAGCAGCACATTTCGGAAAATTTCCCTACGCCAACAAGGCAGGGACGGTTCTCTGCTATGGTTGCTTAATGAGCCATAAAATGAAATGGCGGAGGAGGCCATCCTCGTGCTATCAATTCACTGGTTAAAGAAGGATCGAAGAGCGTGGAGACAGGGCCGATAAATCCTATCAGCCGACAAGAGCTCTCAAGTATTGACCGGACTAATCACAATTGATTAAAAATCCTCTTCCCCCTTCGCCTCCACCACTTCCTTGCCGAGTTTCAATAGCAATTAGGGCTGTTTCCATCATTCCAAGGTGCATCAGCAATATTGATCCCAGCTCGTATTCATCATAGTAAGAAACTGAAGGGTGCTTTCCTGCCTTCCTCTCCCAGGAAATGCCAAAGCTCTTATGGAATTTGATGGTCAAAGGGGTGAGAAGTCTCCCACTAATGAATAGGCCCCCGGGCGATTCACAAATCATGTTCTGAGCATATCTGGCAAGCGCTGTGCATATCAATGGCTCTGTGGCCTTAGAACCAAATTTACAAAAACAGCACCAGAGTGACGGAGATTTCTTTTGCAGCTCGTGATTAATAGGTTTGTTGATGTCCTAATTTTATGGGCCGTCTTGAATGCCAAGATTGAGAGGTTGTAATTTCCATCTCAAATCAGGAGCTCGACTAACCCCATGTTCTAAAAATATCAATATAGGAATACGTTGAATGAATGGGGAAATTGTGGAGGAATGTTCAGGGCCGTATGCATAGAAAAATAATGTTATTTTCAGAACAAACGTTGTATAATATCGGCAAGCTTTAGGAGAACACGAGACCCAAGTGGTTAGGGAAACAATTTTCATTACCATCAATTTCATTGATTGGGAGCGGTTGGGGGAGAAATAAAGCCTTTTATGGCGTAACAAAAAGGAAGATTAGGGGAGCCAATCTTAGCCGCCATCAGCCGGCTTTCAGCGATAAAGGTTAACCAATTTAGCACGGCGGCTCTCTGACAGAGCTTTCCGGAATAAGTCTTTCATTTCTTTAAGACTAAATGCGTGGCTTGGATTTGGGAAAGAAAGAAAGGGAGAAAAAGAAGAAAGAAAGGGGGAAAATTGATTTTGTTTGCCTTTTGATTAAGAGAACAGGATTCGGACATGAGAATCCAATTAGAAGATTGCAAGGAGGGTGGTAGAAAGTGTGAGGGGCCAACAGGTAGAAGGAATATAGTGACAAATAAATAAATCTACCGCAGGTTGAGTAAACCTACTACAAATGTATGCGGTAAGGATGTGCGATCCGTTAAAAAATGGTTCAAAAGACAATACAAAACTGGAAGGGGGGCCTCTGGCACTTCATTTCTGAAGTGTTTCTAAAGTATGGTTTCCGAAAAATTCATTACTATAAGGAGAGTAATGAAATTTCATTACTATTTCGTTTTGGTATTGCGCATGCGCATAATTATTGTAGTTGGGGAAAGTTTGGGGGCTCCTATCTCCCCTATTTTTTAGGCTATTGGAGTGAAACTTTCTACAATGGTAGAACACATTGACTACTGTTATCCCACCAAATTTCAGAACGTTTCACTTACCCTCGGATTTTTGGGGAATTTTCAAATTTTCTTTCCTGTAGTAATCCGTGGATGAGAGAGTTGTACCATAAGGAAGAGAGACACTTTTGAACTGTGGTGTTAAAGGAAAATGCTGAGAGTAGCTTGGACCATGAGAGGATCCAACCAGTCCATTCTCCAGGAAATAATGCCCAATGGCTGCTCACTGGAGGGAAGGATATGAGAGGCAAAGATGAAGGACTTTGGCCACATCATGAGAAGACAGGAAAGCTTGGTGAAGGGAATGATGCTGGGGAAAATGGAAGGGAAAAGGAAGAGGGGCTGACCAAGGGCAAGGTAGATGGATGAAGGCACTGGCTTGAACTTGAAGGAGCTCTGGGTGGCCACAGGGAGCTCTGACCTGGGATGGTCCAGGAGGTCACCAAGAATGAACAACAAAACAACATAAATGCCCTCTACAACCTAGGTGGTATTTTCATGAAGCTTGGCTTTTGTGTTGTTCAATAGACATCATCGTGTCAAGCCTTGCAACACTTCCCTTGTATGGCTCAGACGCATAATAATGTGTTTCCTTGGAGGATTTCTACCTGACTTCAAATGGTCCGCCACGCAGGTTGTGGAAAGTCCTTCAGCACTTTGCTCTTTATTAATGATGCATGGAGAGTGTGGTCTTGAGAAAACTCCTCCGGGGCTTCTGAGGGCAACCTTCTCCTATGGACATTTACTAATGAGACGTTCTTAAATTAATGGGCCCAAGTGAGCCACACACACATGCACACACACACACACAGAGGCAGACACATGGAATTGGCTGAGAGCCATTTCCATTTGTTTAAGGTCTCTGCAGGCATGATTCCCCCCAAGCGGGTCTGGGTTTGTGTTTGCAAAAGGTCAACCGTTTTGACAAGTGCACAAAAAGGGAAGCCGATCTGCAGAGGTGAAATTGATTCACTTACTCCAAGAACTTCAGACAGCAGAAAGGAGCGGAGCGGGAAGAGAACCACCGTGGTAAACAAAACACCACTTCCCATCCTGTCTCACCTTGCTGCTTGGGTTATAAATTATTTACTCTGGATGAATTAGACGGCATGCTCTCCTCCGGTGTCCGCTGGGATTGGCACGAGATTTTACCATCCATTCCCAAGAATTCAGCTCAAGGAAACCTTCTAGCAACCTTCAAGGGGGGCTGAGGAGAATGCTTAAACCAATTCTTATTTTAGGAGAAAAGAAACTTTAATTCGCCTTCTCCTGACTTACCGTTCTCTGTGCCGGTTTTGAAGTTTCTGCAAGATCTGTGGCAAAAGGTTGACGAACCATTAAGATGATTTCCCCCTTAAATAGCATCTCTGTTTTTTGAAATAGAGACAGAAATCCTGAGGTCATCCAGAAGTTCCTTGCAGACCAGGACAACAGGATTCTTCAAAATGCTGGGAGTTGCAATCCACACCTTTGTTTCGTTGCATGTTCTCTTCCACTTAATAGTTGTTGCCTTGTGCTAGAATCCATTGGATTGCATTTTAATGTGATTGGGTCTATATCAGGGTAACTGTCATCACGGTTTCTCCTCGCACGGAGGGAGAGAGTCCCAAATCCTTCAGGCCTTTTCCACCAATCCGAGCGCACGGGACTCCTGTGAACTCTGCCTCGACTTGACTTTCTCGCCTCGGCCATATGGAACGTTCTGAAAGGCTTTGTTCTTGTGGCTTGGTTTCTGTCGAAACACTTAACCATCCTTGGTTTGAATGCTCCAGAGATGATAAGATGTGGATGATATACAAGAATTCCATACTTTTTGCAGTGTTATCAGTGGCAAGTGTCATCTCCATCTCCATCAATCTCCATCTCCATCGTCTCCATCGTCTCCATCATCTCCTCCATCTCCATCTTCATCTTCATCTCCGTCCTCTCCATCTCCATCTCCATATATATAGGCACACGAGACTCCTGTGAACTGTGCCTTGAACTAACTTTCTCACCTCAGCCTTATGAAATGTTCTAATAGGGTTTGTTCTTGTGGCTTGGTTTCTGTCGAAACACTTGACCATCCTTGGTTTGAATGCTCCAAAGATGGTAAGATGTGGATGATATACAAGAATTCCATATTTTTGCAGTGTTATCAGTGGTAAGTGTCATCTCCATCTCCATCAATTTCCATCTCCATCATCTCCATCATCTCCATCTCCATCTCCATCAATCTCCATCTCCATCATCTCCATCATCTCCATCTCCATCTCCATCCTCTCCATCCTCTCCATCTCCATCTCATATATTTTCTCTCCCTGAGGAATATACTTTCTGTCCCTGTGAGAATTGGATTGTGGAAAGTTTGGCTTGTTGTGGAAACAAGGATTGGAGGTAAAGCTTCAGTGGAGACCTCTTTCCCCCTGATAATAATAACTCTTCCAGGAATGGATTTCCCTTCCTTCCAAGGGGAAGATTCCTCTCCCTTCCTATCGTTTCACCCCCATTCTTAACTTACAAGTCGTTTGTAAGTTGGGGAGTGCCCGTAGTTGGGTTGTAGACCCAGTCTGATCCAGATTGAGAATGTCAAGTCTGGAGATTCTAGTTACGTATTCAGGTATTCTGGTCAATTTTTGCAAGTTCTGGAAAGATTGAGTTGTTGGCAGGAAATTAAACTGAGCGGCAATTCAAATGCCGCGCATTACGAATCCCTCGGATACAAGGCTCATAAAGACGGCTTGCGATCAATGCACATTCCCCGGAGGCGCCCGCTACTATCTGAGAATTCAGCACATCTGTCAGCACTCATATCTGGCCTTGAATATTTCTTTCATTCTTCCTCAAATCCCACAGGTAAAATATGATGTTGCCAACTCAATAAACACCAGTCAAATCACGGAAGCGCAATCTATCGTTTAAGGATAAATCCATGGCCTTTCATCTGTTCCCCTAAATCTTGATTGAAATGGAGTTATCCAATACACGATACAAAAGGATTTTCATTGAGCCGTACACGGTGACAGCACGGAGTCTTCTTTTCTGAGTTCTTGGTAGTAAATTGAGGATGCAGGGCCTTACATTGAGACTGTAAATTATATTCTTCCCATCGTATGTTGGTTGCCTTGTCTCTATCAATACTAACAGTTCAAAAGAGAATTAGACAAATGTATTGGTGACAACAAGATCCTCCATGTCTACCAATCATGATGCCTGTACATTACTTCCACTTCTGCCAACCTAGCAGTTCGAAAACAAGTTTGAGGATCCCTGCTGTACTGAGAGAATAGAAGGATAGAAATAAAGAAAATGAAAATAAAAGTCCATTGGCATGTTTGGAGCATTGTCGGAATTTCATACGTCCTGTGTTACCAGTATGGAACTGGGTGTTGAATCGGTTGCTGAGGACCCGAGAACCAGTCCTTGTGCTGTGCCGAAATGGTAACTTCAGGGAGAGAGAAAACACACAAGCCAACCAAGTCTGAATTCGCTCTTTTCCAGAAGCTTCAAAATACCCTAAATAATTTATTATCTGCAGGCTTCGAGTCTTCCAACAAAACAAGAGGGAATTAGCGAGTGACATTTCACCGCGGCTACCTTCGGAGCTTGTTCGGGGTGCCAAGCGCCCTCCCGACACTTCCCTAGCTTTCCTTATCGCCAAACTATTTAGAATTATTAATAAAATATACGATTCGTGTTCTCCTCTGTCAGACGTGCAATCCTCTGAAGTCTGGCTTAGCCTTGTATTTATAATTCGAGCAGTAATGGAAAAGAAAATTAAAATCCTTACGATTTATCAAAAGCATGAAACGCAGTCGGGAAAAAAAGAGGAAGAAAATAAGGAATCAGTCCGTTGGGAATTGAGAAAATTACTTTGCAAGTGGGGTGTTCCCCTCCTTTCTTTTGCTCTTCTCGTTCAAGGAAATGAGCTATTAGCTCGCAACTTTAAACGTATTTCTTTTGTCCTTTCCCACCTTGATATTCTTAATTCACGAAGGCTACACAAATCAAAAACAGCCCTCAAACCGAGGTACGTAGCATTTATCTCAGCAGATGTTCTTCTCCCCACCAAAAAAATATGACATTACTTTGCTCAGTAGGAAAAGCTCAAGTCCCATAAAATGTCAATTTAAAAATTACTATTATCCATAGAAACAGAAGGAGAACTAATTGCCTGGTGCAAATAATCTCTACATATGCTATTAAGTTTAAATCCATTGTATGGGGGATAATTTAAAATAGTGAAAGGAGACTTAATTTCAGTATATGTATGAATGCATATTTTGGAAAAAAAAATGCAGGCAGAAAGTGCAGAAAGCAAGAGACAATCATAAAGAGTAGCTGTTCCCACTACAGCTGTGTGCCTGCCTACAACAGGCAAAGTAAACAGCAGCTGCCACCAGAATACCTTACTGAGCATGTGTGAACAGCAAAGCAAGGAGCAATGGCAGGACAGATAATTCTGTCTCCCTGGGATCTTCACCATGTTTTATTTAAAGGACACACGTAAGACCTATAAATCTGACCAAGCAGAAATCATAAGAAAAGTGGAGGTTGGTGAAACAAAAAGTATGGATGTATATCGGAAGAAATATACAAGTGATCTTTACAAGTTTCAAGGTGTTTTGTTTACTGATGCAAGGCTAAGTGTTTTTCCTAAAGACCAACAAGTGGAAGAGAGAAGGAAGGGAGAAAACGTGAAGTTTGTATCAGAAGCAAGACCCTAACCTTGACTGACAAAACGTCTCTGGAGTAAAAAAACCAAATTTGGTAGAAAGAGAACTATGGCGTACACATACCCTGCGCCGATACATGCCAGAATCTCCAGCTGTTGCGGTCAGGAAGGTTGACTTAATAGCTGCATTGGAACAACTATAGTCACCGATCACACCTGGTTTCCAAGGCACAAGGACAGGCTAATCTCCTCAGCATGTGCTTTGGGTGACAACCAGGAATTTAGAATGTGTTGGCAGGACGTTTCCGGCTTCTCCTCTGCCAAATTTAAGGGCATTCTGCATTCATGAAACAGAACAGCTATGGAAGGTAAACACACAGAGAAAAAGGTAGAGGGAAAATGCTGTGAAGGACTGCCAAGAATTGTGTGTATTTGTTTTCCCCAAGAGAAACACCTGGCGTGGAAGCCATGGATTAAATCAAAGGTTTGAGACGGACATCCAGTGACTTCGAACAACACTGAGAGATGGCAATAAAGGTGAGGGGCTCAGAGCTTCTCGATTCAGCCATTCCAGGTTTTATTTTGGACTTTAAAGGACCTATGTTGCTGTTGTTGAAGTGTGCCTTCAAGTTGTTTTTATTACTAACTTTACTACTAATGCTTTTCATTAAACAACATTACTGTTGCTCTCATATTGACCACACTAACTACTAGGCATGTGCAAAAAAAATCGGAAAGTGTCGTAAGTTGGATCAGTTTCGTATGATTCATACTTAGGATGTGATATCCAACGCGCATGCGTGGTCTGCACCAAAAATTAAGAAGTCGAAATTTACCCCATACCTTTTTGTTTTAGTTTTGTAAATCTCGGAAAGTTCCCAAATTCAGTTTCATATTCAGTGCAAGGAAGCAAAAGCTCAAAAAGCAAAGCCAAAAAGGCTGCCTTAGTGCTCGCCTTGCCTTTCCTCTGTAAATTAATGGGCTCTCACCATTAGGAGATTTCTGAAATTTGGTGGGCTAACAGTGGTAAAAGTGTTCTACCATTGTAGCAAGTCTTACCCCAATAGCTTTAAAAATAAGGGTGAAAGGAGCCCCTGACGTTTCCCCAATTATAGTAATTTAATTATGCGCATGTGCAATTACTGTAACGAAATAGTAAAGGTTTTTTTTCACTAAGTATACTTCAGAAACACTTTAGAAATAAAGCGCCAGCGCCTCCCCAGTTTTGTAATTACTTTTGAACCATTTGTAATGGATCGCACATTCCTACTAACTACAATGCATCATGCCCTAGGTGTCTCCATGGGTTCTGCAACTCATTCTTCTCACTTGCCTGTATATGCCTGTGGTTTTTTCTTTCTATATTTTTGGTCAGTGAGACTGATGTTGGGTTGTTGTTTTTTAAAGAGTACATAATTCATCCGAAAAGATAGCTCCCCTTCTCAAAAGAATATCATCTTCTGAAGATTACAGCATCGCCCCGGTAATCCATTGTATTTTATGTTATATTTAACTGCATTTTTCTTTACCTGAGCAAAGCTATCATCAACCCTCCCCGGACACTCATAGCGAAACACTTCACTGCTCATTATCTGCAACTGCAAATTACTACTGGGGAGAAGGCATTATCTTGTATATCATTATGGAAAGGGAGCCGATGGAAAGGGGCAACCAAGTCAACAAAGAGAGGTTGCGGATAAATGAGGGAGGAAGTGTTATTTTAAGGTTGTTCACAAGACTAAAGCCAGACTCACGTCTGCAAATTGAGCCAAGACAAAGAAGGGAGGGGGTAGGACAAATCCACAGGTAGAAATACTCGAAAATTGAGCTTTGGTCCATGTTTTAAGCTATTTTAAGTGGACTTCTGAGACTAAGGGCTTTATCGCACGGCGGTGGGGAACCAGCATGGAAGCAATGACCAAATTTGTTAGCAGTCTCCATCGCCTGATGCCGTGTGATTGCCAGTCTATTGAGGGTTTGCCTTTCTCTGAGGCTTGCTCAAGATTATGAACCCAAGTCTGACCAGGTTTTGAGCCCTAATGTCTCAGAACTCCCCCCCCCCTTTCCAGGAAATTATGAATTATCCCCTAATATTACATTCGGACCTTGGTGGGAATTTCAGACTGTTAACAGGGAACCCCAAGCCCTGAAGATGGAAGTGCTGAGGAACCAGGGAAGATCTACGGCATCTACCAACACCACTGTCTCCAGATCCTCGTTATGAAATACAAAATTACCCCAATTACTCAATATTTAAGCCTAAATAGAACCCTGGGAATGAATGAAAATATAGTTTGGAACACCTTTAAGGCAGTAGTCAGAGGAAAATGTATTACAATTGAGAAGGGCATAAATAAAAGAGAGAAAGAAAGATTAAGAAAATTGAGAATTGAAGAAGTTTGGGAACTTTGGGCTCTAGCTGTTCTTCTCGCCAGGCATGGACACCGGGAACTTTTCCATTGGGCTCTCGCTTTTCTTCTCACCAGGCATGGACTTTGCAGGCTCCGTTCTGGGTCTCATCTAGTCAAGTCTTGGTATCCGCGTTCTGGGTTTCACTATCCATGGTCTGGATCTCACTATCCGCGAACCGCTCTAAATTGCTCTATATCAAAACCACTATACCACCCTGGCTGTCTTAGCATATTCTAATGCAAGCGGTACTGGAATACCGCCGGAAGATTTGGCTTTTCCATAATTAGTTTGACATTCTTTAAAGGGAGAGCCGAGAGTAAAAGGATATTGCTGCAGATTTATGAGCTTTTGAAGCCCTCCCTGAAATCCTCCCAGGAGGGATTCTTATCACACGGATCTTTATATTGCCCAAATTGCCCTGCAGACCAGAGCGAGAACAGTTTGTTTTGGATGTTGCCCTTGAAAGAAGTTAATATATCCAAAGGCAGGCCTGGAAGAAACCCCTTCCGCTCTCAGACCAGACCCAATGTTCTTCCTGCTTTCAAATGTAATGAAATCCTTTCCCATCCCTAGCTGTAGGCATCAGAAGTATCCCCTGATGTTCACCAGTTGCTCAAGAGTGCTCACCCTGGATGCCAGTCTCTCTTTCCCTTTCTTTCTTACTTTCCATTTGCTCCAGTTTTGAGCTTAGCGGAGCATGTGGGACGAGGAAGGCCAGAAAAAGCAATTGGATGCATCCTAATCCATGCGGCTACCCCTTCCCCTCCCTCCTGATCATCAGCAAGATTGCTTTGGAAGGTTTCTTCAGGTTAACCAAAGGTCAGTTGCTTTCAGGACAACAAAGTAATTCCCTTTCGCTTAATCCCTGCAGATCCTCCCTCAGTCTTTTCTATGCAGTTTTTAATTTGCAGGCTTTTCAGTTGTGTTACATTCAAGATATGCTTTACATGTCACTTCAAGGACCTAAATGCCCAGATATTAGAGTTGTGCAATGATCGGTTTTGCTTCGTTACATCCGTTCTTTCGTTACTTTTGTTACCTTCGGGAGCATGTAACAGAAAGCTGCCTTCCGGAACAAAAATCAAGTTGACAGAAACGCAAGCGGCTACTCGCCTGCTTTTCATGAGCAGCTTCCTTGCCTTGGAAAGAATGTGTGTGTGGCATGCAGGCCCAGAAAGTGTCCATGCCTTCCTGTAGCCAAACGCCTTCTCTGGAATAAGAGAACTTGCCTCCTTGCCTTGGAAAGTGCATGTGGTGTGCAGGCCCAGAAAGCGCACACACCTGCCTGCAGCTGAGTGCCTCCTCTGGAGTAAAAAAACAAGTAAGAAGCCTCTTCAAAGTGTGCATCTGCCTGCAGCTGAGCGCCTCTCCTCTAGAGTAGAGCTTAAATGCCTAAAATGACAGGAAAGTTATGGAAAATACATGTGGTGTGCAGGCCCAGAAAGCGCACACACCTGCCTGCAGCTGAGTGCCTCCTCTGGAGTAAAAAAACAAGTAAGAAGCCTCTTTAAAGTGTGCATCTGCCTGCAGCTGAGCGCCTCTCCTCTAGAGTAGAGCTTAAATGCCTAAAATGACAGGAAAGTTATGGAAAATACATGTGGTGTGCAGGCCCAGAAAGTGCCTGCAGCTGAGCGCCTCCTCTAGAGTAAGAAACAAGTAAGAGGCCTGCAGCTGAGCGCTTCTCCCCTAGAGTAGAGCTTAAATGCCTAAAATGACAGGAAAGTCATGGAAAGTGCATGTGGTGTTCAGGCCCAGAAAGTGCACACGCCTATCTGCAGCCGAGCGCCTCCTCTAGAGTAAGAAACAGGTAAGAGGCATCTAAAGTGCGTGTCTGCCTGCAGCTGAGCGCCTCTCCTCTAGAGTAGAGCTTAAATGTCTCCCCATAATGGTCTTATAGGATCTTTCAGCACCCCAGAGCAAAAACAGATATCTGCCCTCTCAATTTCAGGACGTTCCCAAAAAAGGGATCGGGGCCCCCACCAAAAGCCAGGGCACGAAACGGGTCAAGGTTTACCCGGATTGCACAATCCTACCAGATATATACCAGATTCCATCTGATATGTGAAGCTAAGCAGGACTAACCTTGGTTAGTGCATGGATTGGAGACCACAAATGGGCACCAAGTGCTGTGAACTATATCTCAGAGGAAAGAATTGGCAGAATCTTTTCTGGGAATGCCTTGCATAAGAAAACCCTATGAAGTGCATGGGCTGCCATACGTGGACAGGCAACTTGAAGGCACATACAAGGAGGGGGAGTCTCGCTCTTCCTTGTAGACTCAGGCAAAAGCAAACCGGCAAAGACTTTCCTGACGTTTATGTTCTCCAGTAACAACGTTTGCCATCTTGACTCCACTCTGATGTTGCTTCTCCACATGTGTCCTGTTTTTCATCTGCGAGATGTTGGAGGCTCTGCTTTTAATGGTTGGCCTCACTTGCAGAGTGTTAAGTTAATAAAGAAGTAATGAGAAGATTAACAGCACTTTCTGGCAACTTTAATTTAGTAAATGCGTGCAACATCCTCGAGGATTTTTCTGATTCCCCATAAAGCTGCTAAATTATTTAGAGTTGGATTTTTTTTTTAAAAAAAAAAATAGAACATGTGGCATCTAGGCCTATAAATATTTGATTGTTGTTTCTTGGTTTCCAACATAGCAAAAATATGCTTTGTTTGCTTTTAGGTTGCAAAGATGGGTTCTATGAAAAGATAATAGTGTAGGCCGGTTTGTAGTTGTTGTTATTGTTATGATCCGTGTTTTTCCTTCCGCCTTTCACTTTCTGGGAGGCCGTAGTTGCACCAACAAAATATACTTGAACATTTGAGAACAAAGTGAAGTAACAAGTATGATTGCAAAAGACTAAATCGATTTGAGGTGCCCTGAAAACTTTGTGTTGGTGCCAAAAGGACTACAAAACATTGAACCTTTGAAATGTTGTATATCGAAGGGGCCGCATCTCTATGGGGAAGATGTGGTTTACCATTGAACCACGCTGAAGGATCTAGAAATGCCTAGAAAAGTATTCTCTCTAGAAATCTCTAGGCCAGTGGTTCTCAACCTAGGGTCCCCAGATGTTTCTTGGCCTACAACTCTCAGAAATCCCAGTCAGTTTACCAGCTATTATGATTTCTGAGAGTTGAAGGCCAAAAACATCTGGGAACCCCAGGTTGAGAACCACTGCTCTAGGCATTGACAGTATAGTCTTGCTGGAAGACCTAGAGTAGTGGTTCTCAACCTGAGGTCCCCAGATGTTTTTTGGCCTACAACTCCCAGAAATCCCAGTCAGTTTACCAGCTATTACGATTTCTGAGAGTTGAAGGCCAAAAACATCTGGGAACCCCAGGTTGAGAACCACTGCTCTAGGCGTTGACGGTATAATCTTGCTGGAAGACCTAGAGTAGTGGTTCTCAACCTGAGGTCCCCAGATGTTTTTTTGGCCTACAACTCCCAGAAATCCCAGTCAGTTTACCAGCTATTATGATTTCTGGGAGTTGAAGGCCAAAAACATCTGGGGACCCCAGATTGAGAACTACTGACCTAGAGATTTCCAGAGAGAACATACTGATGTAATCTATCACTAAAGCTGAGACCCATCATGATCTGGGTCTTCTCAGGTGCATTTTCTTGGTCACCTAATCGAAGAATCAAGAGGCTGGATGAGATGGGTTAAAGCTCTGATCTCGCAAGGCGTTTCTTACAGAACGTAAGTAACCTGTGGGGTGGGGGCTTCCGCAGAGTGGAATCCACACCCTGTCAGTCTCCTGGACCTCTTGTGTAATATGCTGGTGGAACTTCATGCTCTGTCAGCGTCAAATAGGTTTCCATCCCGCATCTTGAGGGCCATATATTTTATGCATGCACATGCCAATGAAAAGCATCCTTTGAGACGGGGAGTTCTCCCGTCTTCTGAATTTTCGGTGAAATAGACACAAGAGGAATCGTGGAAGAGTAGCCGCCTCCCTTCCTCTCCTCCCTTGGACAGTTTGCCAGTCAGGTTGCTGACTTTGGACATTCGTGGTGGTAAATATCTCCCTCCGTAGCCCATGCCATCCTTGTCAGAAAGGGATGGATGTTTCAGTCGCTAGCCAGCCAATTTCACGCTGAAATTAAAGTTGTCAGTCATCAGGTGGGCTGCTCAGGAGATAAGTGATGCCGCGAAGGTTTCATAACCCAGCATTTCCCCACCAGCCAGTCTCTGTTGGGGAGAAGAAAGTCCTTGTGGGGGCACCACCAGGGCATGAGAAGATCACTCTTACCACGGGCTCCTTTGAGCTTGGAGTTTTCAAAAAAGAGTCTCGTGGAAGATATTGCTAAATTCAGCATCCCACTAACTCAGGGACAAGACTCTATCCCAGGCATGGGCAAACTTGGGCCCTCCAGGTGTTTTGGACTTCAACTCTCACAATTCCTTCAGTATGTGGATAATATACTGATAGATCAGACATGATCCAACTTGGCCTCCACATGTTTTGGACTTCAATTTCCACAATTCCTTCAGGACATGGAAAAATCCTTCTGTAAGTGGACGACATACTCACAGCACAGGCATGGGCAAACTTGGGCCTTCCCTCCAGGGTGTTTTGGACTTCCACCATTCCTAACAACTTCAGACCCTTTCCTTTCTGCTCTCAGCCACTTAAGCCAGTGTCCCTTACTGATGACCTATCAGCAGGTAGCTAATAATAATAATAATAATAATAATAATAATAATAATAATAATAATAATGGCTCTGGCTCACAAATGGGACCCTGAAGAAGGAGACAGAAGGCCTGATCCTTGCAGCCCAGGAGCAAGACATCAGGACAAAGGCAATTCAGGCCAAGATCGAAAAATCAGCCAATGACCCAAAATGCAGACTCTGCAAGGAAACCGACAAAACCATTGATCATATCCTCAGCTGCTGTAAGAAAATCGCACAGACTGACTCCAAACAGAGGCACAACTGTGTGGCCCAAATGATCCATTGGAACTTATGCCTCAAGTCCCACCTCCCAGCAGGGAAGAACTGGTGGGATCACAAACCTGCAAAAGTACTGGAAAATGAGCACGCAAAAATACTGTGGGACTTCCGAATCCAGACTGACAAAGTTCTGGAACACAACACACCAGACATCACAGTTGTGGAAAAGAACAAGGTTTGGATCATTGATGTCGCCATCCCAGGTGACAGTCGCATTGACGAAAAACAACAGGAAAAACTCAGCCGCTCTCAGGACCTCAAGACTGAACTTCAAAGACTCTGGCAGAAACCAGTGCAGGTGGTCCCGGTGGTGATGGGCACATTGGGTGCCGTGCCAAAAGATCTCAGCCGGCATTTGGAAACAATAGACATTGACAAAATTACGATCTGCCAACTGCAAAAGGCCACCCGACTGGGATCTGCACGCATCATCCGAAAATACATCACACAGTCCTAGACACTTGGGAAGTGTTCAACTTGTGATTTTGTGAAACGAAATCCAGCATATCTATCTTGTTTGCTGTGTCATACAATAAAATAATAATAATAATAATAATAATAATAATAATAATAATAATAATAATAATACTTTATTCTTATATCCCGCCCCATCTCCCCAAGGGGACTCAGGATGGCTTACAAAGGGACCATGCCCAAACAATATAAAAATACAACAGTAAAAACAAATCCAAACACAGCAATAAATACATCAAGAAAAAGAAGACAAAAGAATCCATCTTCCTCTCTCCTGTGTGACTCAGTGTGAGTATCTGCCTGTGTCGTATATGATTACCTGATCACTTAAGCATCTGAGGGGGAAAAGGAAGGGGCCTGAGGCTGTTGGGAGTGATGGGAGTTGAAGTCCAAAACACCTGGAGGGAGGGCCCAAGTTGGCCCAGGCCCGCTCTATCCCACCAACTCAGGGAAACGTCTCTAAACAGCTTTCCATCTAGGATTTTCATTACCTAGATCTGATGTATATTTTGCTCTTAGTTCATTTCCAGGAGATCTGGAAAGAAGTGCTTTTTTAAAAAAACATCTTAATTCAGAGGTCATGGTTTTGTTTTTTCTTTTTGTATCTGCTCTGCCTGAGTGTTTAATTCCGGCATATTGGATAAAGTCTTCAGAAACAAATTTGCTCCTTGTCAAAAAAAAATTACATTATTTCCCTTTGTTGTGAGGGGAAACCCATGGGACCAATGCCAATTTGCAAGTTTTTTTTCTGTTTTATTCTTTCAGGAAGTGTATCGTCACTGAGGGATGTGGAAAGGTGTCAATCTCGTTGGTTTTGTGCGTCGCAATTTCCCACCTGTGTCCTCACTCTATCTATTTACATACAGAATTGCAAACGGTGAAGGTTTTTTCTTTCTTTTCCTTTTTCCTAACTCAACTGAAGTTTCGAAGTATTCGAGCACAATTTTTTTCCAAAATATACACCTTTTAGATTTTGACTTTTCTAACACAGATGTGCATCTATGAATTTTCTTCTATGGGCTAAAGACTTGGTAGGCGAATTTTTCAAATCCGTGTGCATTTTGAAACATGAAATCAGTCCTGTGAAATGTAGTGTAACCGTGGAAATGGGTAGAACCGGTCACCCTCATATTTGTGAAGGAAAACCATCCCGCTCTAAAGATGGTTCAAGACAGGCCACTCTGGAGAGAAGAATCTCACGTATCCAAAGTGAAACTTGCTTCAAAGGACTTTCTGGCTACTAAAGTGGACTGCAGATTTTCCCTGATCAAGGCGTTTCAAAATGTGTCATGAATACATCACACCAATCTAGGCAGCTGCTGTTTTCACTGGGAGGGTGACTCGCTCCCAAATCAGCCAAAACATTATGACAAAAAAAAAGTCTGAACTGAGAATTGGCTCTGAGTTTAATATTCAGTTCCCTCTGCTGAAAACAGCCCTCGTTGGTGCAGCGTGTTAAGCGCTGAGCTGCTGAACTTGCGGACCGAACAGTTGCAGGTTCAAATCCGGGGAGCAGAATGAGCACCCGCTGTTAGCCCCAGATCCTGCCAACTTAGCAGTTCAAATGTGAGTGGATCAATAGGTACTGCTCCAGCAGGAAGGTAACAGCACTCCATGCAGTCTTGCCAGTGGCCACATGATGTTAGAGGCATCTACGGACATACAAATGTGAGTAGATCAATAGGTACTGCTCTGGCTGGAAGGTAATGGCACTCCATGCAGTCATGCCAATGGCCACATGACCTTGGAGGTGTCTATGGACATGCAAATGTGAGTAGATCAATAGGTACCACTCTGGTGGGAAGGTGACAGCGCTCCATGTAGTCATGCCAGTGGCCACATGGTCTAGGAGGTGTCTACGGACATGCAAATGTGAGTAGATCAATAGGTACTGCTCTGGCAGGAAGGTAATGGCACTCCATACAGTCATGCCAATGGCCATATGATCATAGAGGCATCTACAGACATGCAAATGTGAGTAGATCAATAGGTACTGCTCTGGCGGGAAGGTAACAGTGCTCCATGCAGTCATGCCGGTGGCCACATAACTTTGGAGGTGTCTATGGATAACGCTGGCTCTTTTGCTTAGAAATGGAGATGAGCACCAACCCCCAGAGCCAGACACGACTAGAATTGATGTCAGGAGAAAACCTTTACCCTTATCCTTGGTTTCTGGGACGAATCTTGCACCCTCTAGATACTTATAATCCCAACCAAGATTTCTTTTCAGCCATTCCCTTATGGGCAAAATCATGCCTTAGCAACTGTAGAGGAGACGTAGGCCATTTTCCACCACTGAACCAAAGGCTTGGCATGAACAGAAATCATGATGGGTAAGTCAAGCCAGAATAGTCAAGCAGGAAATTCATTGCAGATCAGGGCAGAACTCGGGCAACGTCGCAACAGGCCCGGGAAGTATTTATATCAATCGTAGCCTTTCTACCTCTTCAACCACTCTCTTGAAGGCACACTCAGATCAGCTTCATGCTTCAAAGACAGAAAGCTAAGTTCCTCGCCCTGATTTCGCTCTTTCCGAACTTCCCGTCCTCCTCCGTCTGAGTGATCAAAAGCCTTTGCCACAGGCTTCCCGGATTCTTTTGCTCTCCCTCCTTCAACATTTGAGGACATTATTCATTTGAGCCCGGGTGCTTTGTCAACTTTTAACAGCACTAATTGCCTAATTATCTGCTCTATTGCCAGGGTAAAAGAGTCTGAACAATTTTTGCAGTTCTTCCTTCCCTAAAGGAAGATCTATCCCCGTAGCGAGAGTGCTACGTTTGGTTTCTTTACTCTTCTCCTGCTACTTCTTCTCCCCATTGAGAAGAAAGGGTTCCAGATGGGATGAGGTTGTCCGTATTTGCTTGGGAGCTGACCGATCTCTGACTGGATCTTGAAGGTAACCCACATGCATTGGTCTGGTGTCCTAGTACATTGCATTGTTACCGTGCTATTATTCCAATTAATGTCTGCATTGTCTAGAATTCTGGGTTTTATAGTTTAATGAGGCCTAAAAGTCCATTGGCTGAAAATTCAACATGTTGAAACACCTTGTGTTCCATATGATGTTATCATGTCAGATAGCATGGAATAATAGTGCTATAAAACACATTTACTTATTTTTGTACCCCACCCTTCTCACCTCGAACAGGACTCAGAGCGGCTTACAGAACACACATATGGCAAGCATTCATTGCCGATTATACAAATAACAAGGACACAAACAGAGGTAGAGCCAGTTTTTCCCATGATTGGTGAGTGTTTCAATTTCTAAATCCCCTGCATGTATCTAATATTGATTCTATGCACAAATTTAACGAATTTGATCCGAAATACGAATTCAAAATGAAATTATGCACAACCCTAATATATAGCAGCTTCCACGTAGCTGAACCCTATAAAAGTAAACATAAGTAAATAGTGATTTGTCTGTGAAGAATTTGCATCCAAATGTATGCATATAGATGTTCTATACACAGATCAGGCCACGGTACAGATACTTGTAGAGTTTGACACTGGCAAATTCCAGTATTAACATGCTCAATCCTCCATTCTTGTACAAGGGTTATCCAGAAAGTAGGTTACATTTTGGAATTAAAAATGAACAAAGTATAGGAGAAAACATTTACCATATGCAGTTGAAAGCCACACCCAAATACCACTTCTCAACATAGTCACCATTCAAATCTAGGCACTTATCATAGCGAAGAATGAGATTGGCAACTCCTTCCCCACAAAACTCTGTCACTTGTGTCCTCAACCAGCCAGTCACCCCTCTCCGCAGCTGCGCATTGTCGCCAAAACTCTTCATTGAGGACGCAAGCGGCAGAGTTTTGTGGGGAAGGAGTTGCCAAGCTCATCCATTGCTTTGATAAGTGCCTAGATTTGAATGGTGACTATGTTGAGAAGTGGTATTTGAGTGTGGCTTTCAACTGCATATGGTAAATGTTTTCTCCTATACTTTGTTCATTTTTAATTCCAAAACGTAATCTACTTTCTGGATAACCCTCATACTACTGAACTGGCTTATTTATTTACCATCTTTCACACTTTTGTGGTGTCCCAGCAGACATCATGTCCAACAATGGACCAAATGTTCCCCGTCTTTTTTTTTTAATGCATTTTTTGAAAGAGTGACGTGTCTAGAAATCCATGTTTGAGGCAAAGGAATTTCAAGCGCAACTTTAAACAATATTTGAAAGCAGTATTTGGAGAAGCAGGGTAACTGTTTAAGAAATGAATGCTTTGGAATGAGCCAAACAGACTTCTTAAAGTCATTGCAGGGTAGGTTTCACTCTAACAAAAACATCCCGTCGTTCATCCTGGAGAAACAGCAAACCCAGGAAAGTGCTTAACAAAGGCACGCAGGGGTGGATATAATTAGCGGGAATGGAGCAAACAAAGCCTCCAGGAAGTCTCCCTGTCTATAATTAGGAACCGTCAGCTGTCTAAAAACAGAAAGAAAACGAAGAGAATGTCTGTCTGGTTGATTTGACAAGCTGAAATGCACACAGTTCTATTTTATTTTATTTATTTAGTTTGGCAAAATGGACCAGGGCTGACATAGCGGATACGTAGATGGCTGCGGAGTCCAATTCTTGACCCGCATGTTTTTCCACGGTGAGGAGATTGGTTTCCAGGTTTGCAGAGTCACGTTTCTCCCTTTTCCCCCTCCATTCATGTCTCTTCAAATTCCACAGCACTGCTGGTCACAGCTGACCTCCAGTTAGCCAGGGCTTCCCCGTTCTCTTGTGCCATTTTTTAAGGTTAGCTTTAATTTCAATCTCTTTTCCTGTCCACCAACATTCTGTTTTCTGTTCTTAAATTAATAATAATAATAATAATAATAATAATAATAATAATACTTTATTTATACCCTGCCACCATCTCCCCGCGGGGACTTGGGGCAGCTCACATTGTTACAAGAGTAACAACACAAATACATTAGCACAATATGCACAGGTTAAAACACAATAAGGTAATAAAACAAAAGTTAAAACAAAAGTTAATACAACATTAATTATATCAAACAACCACCAATACAATTCAGTCAAACTTCATAGGTGGGGGGGGGGAGTATACAACAACAACAACAACAACAACAACAACAACAACAACAACAATTTTTATTTATATACTGCCCTATCTCCTCAAGGGACTCAGGGTAGTTTCCAACATAGCAAGGAAACCATACAACAACTTAAAACCATACAACGACTAAACATAATACAATAAAGAACATAAGTACACAAAACATACATATCAATCAATTAACCACAGACTTAAAACTAATAACAAGATATTCCACAAGATACAGTAACCAGGGGTTCAACGTTCCAGGCCAGTAGTGAACTTACTCTGAGTTTTAGTCTAAACTTTCAAGGAGCGATTAAAGGCAACAAACCTGTTGTGGAGGAGATACGTTTCAGCACCCTGGACAGCTGCTTTACAGTTTCAGGTTGTGTATGCCATTCCCTTATCGAGCCCAAAGCTTTATAAAGCCGGTGAAAGTAATTTAAAGCGTCTGACATGATACTAAAGTTGGACAGTGAAGAAAACTGACAGGGATGGGAGAATCAACTCATTTGAAATGTGTTGCTGGAGAAGAGTTCTCTGGCTGTAATGGACTGCCAAGCAGGCAAAGAACTGGCGCTGACAGCAAGTGAAGCCTGAACTCTCTGAGATGCCAAGATGGCTAAATGTAGGCCGTTGTACTTTGGGCACATCGAAAGACACATCGAAAGACAACACGACTCCTTGGAAAAGACCAAAAGAAGCAGGAAGAACACAGTATGGATTGGTTCATTAAATCAAGGAAGTCCACACACCCCAGTTTGAAAGACTTGAGCAGGATTGATAATAATAATAATAATAATAATAATAATAATAATAATAATAATAATAATAATAATTTTAACATTGCATGGAAAGTTCCTTGACAAAATTGAAGGAAAAGCTGATAAGGAGAAGACCTGGCTCTGGCTCACGAATGGGACCCTGAAGAAGGAGACAGAAGGCCTGATCCTTGCAGCCCAGGAGCAAGACATCAGGACAAAGGCAATTAATAATAATAATAATAATAATAATAATAATAATAATAATAATAATAGAAGACCTGGCTCTGGCTCACGAATGGGACCCTGAAGAAGGAGACAGAAGGCCTGATCCTTGCAGCCCAGGAGCAAGACATCAGGACAAAGGCAATTAATAATAATAATAATAATAATAATAATAATAATAATAATAATAATAATAGAAGACCTGGCTCTGGCTCACGAATGGGACCCTGAAGAAGGAGACAGAAGGCCTGATCCTTGCAGCCCAGGAGCAAGACATCAGGACAAAGGCCATTAATAATAATAATAATAATAATAATAATAATAATAATAATAATAATAATGGCTCTGGCTCACAAATGGGACCCTGAAGAAGGAGACAGAAGGCCTGATCCTTGCAGCCCAGGAACAAGCCATCGGGACAAAGGCAATTCAGGCCAAGATCGAAAAATCAGCTGATGACCCAAAATGCAGACTCTGCAAGGAAGCCGATGAAACCATGGATCATCTCCTCAGCTGCTGTAAGAAAATCGCACAGACAGACTACAAACAGAGGCACAACTACGTGGCCCAAAGGATTCATCGGAACTTATGCCTCAAGTACCACCTCCCAGCAGTAAAGAACTGGTGGGATCACAAACCTGCAAAGGTTGTGGAAAATGAACAAGCAAAGATACTGTGGGACTTCCGAATCCAGACTGACAAAGTTCTGGAACACAACACACCAGACATCACAGTTGTGAAAAGGAAAAGGTTTGGATCATTGATGTTGCCATCCCAGGTGACAATCGCATTGACGAAAAACAACAGGAAAAACTCAGCCGCTCTCAGGACCTCAAGATTGAACTTCAAAGACTCTGGCAGAAACCAGTGCAGGTGGTCCCGATGGTGATGGGCACACTGGGTGCCGTGCCAAAAGATCTCAGCCAACATTTGGAAACAATAGACATGGACAAAATTACGATCTGCCAACTGCAAAAGGCCACCCTGCTGGGATCTGCGCGCATCATCCGAAAATACATCACACAGTCCTAGACACTTGGGAAGTGTTCGACTTGTGATTTTGTGATACGAAATCCAGCATGTCTGTCTTGTTTGCTGAGTCATAATAAAATAATAATAATAATAATAATAATAATAATAATAATAATAATAATAATAATAATACGCTATATCTCTCCAGGGGGAAGTAAGGTATATAAGGCAAGCATTCAATGCCTTTTACGCAGTGAACAGACAACATACAATACGTAGACAAAGGTAAAGGCCTTCCCTTTTCCATCTCTGGCGTCTGGAGGCAATGCTCAACTCCATCCATGAGGAGGTGCTCTTGTTCCATTTTCCATGCTGAGGAGCCCGTTATCCATAGACATCTCCAATCTTTTTGCCTGACTGCACGTCTGCATGGGACACCTTTTTACCTTCCCTTCGAGGCGGTACCTATTGATCTACTCACATTGCATACTTTCGAACCACTAGTTAGGCAGAAGCTAGGACAGACAGTGGGAGCTCATCCCAACTCCCGGCTTCAAACTGCCAACCTTCCAGTCAGCAGATTTCCTGCAACTAGTGGTTTTAACTGCTGTGTTACCGCATCCCCATTGTTGTTGTTGTTGTTGTTAGTAGTAGTAGTATTATTAAATGTAAAGGTTTTCCCTGACATTAAGTCTAGTCTACACTGACTAGACTAGAGCCAGCGTTATCTGTAGACATTTACAAAGTCATGTGGCTGGCATGGCTGCATGGGCGCCTTTATTACTTTCCTGCTGAAGTGGTACCTATTGATCTACTCACATGTGCTAGGTTGGCAGAAGCTGGGCCTTACAGTGGGAGCTCACCCCACTCCCCGGATTCGAACCACAAACCTTTTGGCCAGCAAGTTAAGCAACCACTGTGGGCTCCAGTAGTATTATTAGGGATCAAAAATATAATGTTTTGGAGAAGGGAAACCCTGGTGAAAAGAATGGGAATTTTTGCAATTCACATGAGTTTATTTTGCGCAGAATTTTTTTTTTTTTGGGCGAGAAAATGCTCTTTCTATGCAGCGAGGTATGAATTTCTTCCCCAAAAAATGCTCTCTGCCATGTTGGAACTGCTGCTAAAGGGACTTGTCTTGGACTGGCACAGAAAACATTTCTGCTTCTGGGACTTCTCGTTAGTCCCACAAAGATAACATTTCTGTCCGAATCATTTGTGAAAAGTTTCCGATAAATAAAGGACGAACTTTGTTTCTGGGACAATTACTCTTTCTCGTTTTAATAAAAGGAAGGGTGGGGGGAATGTCCTGATAATTATAAATGAAATAGGAAAAAGGGAGAGGATGAACCCAAAGCAAATTAAATTATACATCTAACAAGCATAAACAGAGCCCTCCTTTCAGCAAACATAACCCACTTCTTCAAAGAAACAAAAAGCAGATGCAATTATTTCGAGCTTTTTATCTCATCGGGGTACCGAGTATGAGATAACACTCCCTTCTGAATATTTCCCTCCCCGTCCCCTCCATACCCAGATCTTAAGACACTTTTCTGCTGCTATTAGATGGATTTTTTCACCCTGGAAAAATATATTAAATGTTTCTGGGTGCTGTTTAAACTAGTTCAGCCAGGACAGCTGTGAAATGTTCAGTCCCTTGATGATAAGCACCGGGGCTCCTCCACCTCCAGCTTGAATCACCCAAGAAAGTATCACCTCCATTAAGCGGCACAGCGGGGATGAGAACCTGGCCTCGCTCCATTCCCACTTCGCAGAAGGAAAAATTCAGACATTTCCCTTCTCCTCAGCAGAGGAGTATTTATTTTGTATTAAATTATTTCTTCCTGGCCTTCTTTTGGAAAGCTCTTAGGGCGGCTTGCGCTGCAAAATTCAAGCCAAGGGGTTAAAACCATCAAAGGCAATCGTTCGTTCGAGGAGAAGGCAGTAAACAACATAATGAAGGAGTTGAAACAGATGAGATTCTATGTTGCGTCACTCTAGCTGCAGCTAATTTGCAAGAATGCAATGCAATGAAACTCTCTTCGGGTTCATCGATGGCCCAGTGCTATGGCATTCTGGGATTTGTGGTTGCGTGAGGCACTTTGCACTCTTTGGCAGAGAATGCTAAATATATGTTAAAACTACAACTCCCAGGATTCTATAGCATTGAACTGAGACGGTTAAAGTGGTGACAAACTGAATTAATCCATGTTTTTATTAGTTTTTGTCATTTATTTTTATTGGGTAATGTTTACATTTTTTTAATTGTACATGCCTCTTGTCTATTGTTGTGTTTCACATTGTTATTGATTTTATTCGGGTTTGGCCCCATGTAAGCCGCCCTGAGTCCTCTTTGGGGAGATAGAGGCGGGGTACAAAAATAGTTGTTATTATTATTATTATTATTATTATTATTATTATTATTATGACACAGCAAACAAGATAGATATGCTGGATTTTGTATCACAAAATCACAAGTCGAACACTTCCCAAGGGTCTAGGACTGTGTGATGTATTTTCAGATGATGCGTGCGTTATTATTATAATTATAATAATAATTATTATTTTATTATGACACAGCAAACAAGATAGATATGCTGGATTTTGTATCACAAAATCGCAAGTTGAACACTTCCCAAGTGTCTAGGACTGTGTGATGTATTTTTGGATATTATTGTTGTTGTTGTTATTATTATTATTATTATTATTATTATTATTATTATTATTATTAGATGCACCCTAAGTGAATTATGAAGAGGAGCATGTGGTCACTAGCAATGCAATGCCAACATCCTTATGAGCATTAGGCACCTTTGTGCTTTCATTGGACAGTGTTTAGTGTTTTAGTTAGCTATTGTTTATTTTTTTTATTTGGGTGGATGGGTTAGTATTGGGTTTTAGCTTTAGGTTAATATATAGACAAGCGCACACACGATATGTGGCCTGTATACTTGTGTATTAGTCAACCCCATTGTTGAAGCTCAGCAAGTGGCAGAGGATTTTTCTGACATTTCAGAGGACAAAGGGTTTGATGGGTTTCAAAGTGAAAAGTCTGTCAGTGTTAGGAGAGAATTGAATTCCTGTGCTCATTCCCAGTCAACCGGGGAAAGTGAAAGTTCCAGTTCTCTTGAGAAATGGCCTTCGGGTGATGGTGAGTTTTCCTGAGAAACCAGGTTAGGCCTGAGAACAGAGGGAGTGAGAAATAGAAAAATTCGACATTCTCAGAGAATCCGTGATAAGACCTTGAAGTCCAGATGAATTCGGCAGGATCTCATGGCTACTTGGACAGGCTTAAATTAAGGATTGTTGGCTTCATGCCTCTCAGAGGAGGCAATGTTGCCACAGGGATGACTCTTCTCTCTCTGCTGTTAAGTTCATGATTCAAGTATTCTTAATTTACCTGGTTCATGCCTTTGTTTCCTGAAAGGGTTTACCTTGGAAAAGTTCCTGTTTTCTTGTTTATGGATTCATGTTTGGAGTACTGCTGTGGATTTTGGTTCTCTTGACTTGATGTGCAGGGCTGTCCTTGCAACACCACAGTAAAAGGAACGGTTCCGATTCCCTAGAAGTATCACAAGAAACTCATCCAGTTGCCTGAATGTTTTCTTCCAACTTTTCCTAGAAAACACATCTTGTTTTTTTTCCCTTTCTCTGGATGCTTTAGAATTCCTTTCACTTACATGAATCCAGCCAAGGCTTTGACAAAAACCAAATCACTAAAATAAATAAATGGATGACATGTCTTGTCATATCAAAGGAAACTCTCCTCTCTTTTTGCTTCTGCCACATTTCGAGCACAAAGCCCTTGGGTGCCTGGATTTGGACTGATATGATCACCTGCTTTGACGAAGCCCAACTATGGTGTTTAACCTTCTGTGCTTGTCACTGCTAAGAGCGTGCTACCTATTAGTGGCAAATGGGTATTTTGGTTTCATTAAGGTATTGCACATCTCCCAATGCCTGGAGTATTTCATCTGTGCTTGTTTAAGGTTCAAAGGATGATTCCTTGACAAGGAGCAAAACTCCTTCCAATTACTGAAGATGTGTTTCTTCTCGTGTCATAAAATATTGAACAAACTTGTAAAGTTTCCCTGTTAAAGCAACTTATGGCTATCCTATTAAAAAAAACAGGAGTGGGTTGCCATGATGACATGAAGTTCTGCCTTCTGTCTAAGATGGGAGTCAAAACATCCAACACAGACAAAGGCCAAAGATGAGGTGGAGTGACAAACGGGCAAGGCACATAGTCAAGGTGCACAGTGGTTAAGACTAGCAACAAACAAAAAATTCCAATTACTGATCACCTGGCATTCAGTTTTGCCAAATCTCTCGCATCAGAAGCGACTTGCAGTTTCTCAAGTTGCTCCTGACACAAAGAAATAATAATAATTATAATTATAATTATAATTATAATTATAATTATAATTATATTGTATGACACAGCAAACAAGATAGATATGCTGGATTTTGTATCACATCATCACAAGTCGAAGACTTCCCAAGTGTCTAGGACTGTGTGATGTATTTTCGGATGATGTGCGCAGATCCCAGTCGGGTGGCCTTTTGCAGTTGGCAGATCGTGATTTTGTCAATGTCTATTGTTTCCAAATGCCGGCTGAGATCTTTTGGCACGGCACCCAATTATTATTATTATTATTATTATTATTATTATTATTATTATTATCATCATCTTTAGGCGCTGGAGAGCAAAAACATATATCTGCCCTCCCGATTTCGGGAGGGTCCCGAAAAACAGCCAAAAGCCGGGACACAAAATGGGTCAAGGTTGACCTCGAAAGCACAACCCTACTACTTATTTCCTTTGATTAGAAATTGTTCAACAATGGCATAGTTTTGAAGAATGTTCACAGTCCAGGAATTCATTTCTTGGCAGGAAACACCCAAAAATGTTTGGGGTTTTTTGGTGCAAAAAACAAAACAAAACAAAAGACAAACAAGTGCATTTTTGAATGATTTTTGCACACACACACACACACCAAAGACAGAGAAGGGGGACGGTTCCAAAGCATTGCCTTTCAAGTGACATCGTAGTTGTCATTCCAAATGTGGGCAATGAAAGGTTTGTGAGGAAGGTTGGCACAACAACCCTACTAGGTGCGTTTGTGGTGTATCTCTTTGGAACGGAGCCACAAAGGAATCCATCATGAATCATAATTTTGCAGCTGTTGATTTGATTATCTCCCCCTTCCGATCCTCCTTAATGCACTATGTGCCGCAAACAACATTACATAATTTAATGACTGAGGGCTGAGCAATGCTCGTGTCACAGTTCATCCTGCCCTGGATCTTAAAATAGACATGGGCAGCATCGGGAGAGCTGGGACGCATCCACAGAGAAGCCTTTCATTTTCAAACACACTCAAAGCGGGTTTGCCGACCGGCCCGAGCTCACCATGGATGAAAATTGAAATAATTCTCTAATCTGGTTTCATAGAAGAGCAACCCAAGATACTTGTCTGCTTGGGGCACACCAGCTCCACTATCACAATACATCACCTTTCAAGGCAGCGAAGTCATTTCGAGTCTGGCGACAGAAAAATCACACCAGCTGCCCAATCCTGGCAGTCCAAAGAGAATAATAAGTCAGTTAATGCCTCACAACTCGCTGCCCTTTTCTCACATCCCTGATCTGCTGCCAGAGGGGACTCTTCCGCTTCTGCTTCTCGGTAGAGTTGACTGAATCGTTGTGATTCTCTCCAGCCACAACACCCATTGCCTCGTTGGGCCTCATTTATTGGAAAGGATGATTATGGGTTTTGTGCTTGGCCGGGTCTTTGCCTCAACAACAAAAGTTAAAAGAGTCCTTCGGGAATTGAGATTGGACTCATGCAGCCAGGTCGAAACACCACCAAGTTCTGTTCAGTAAGGTTGAGCAAGATTCCGTTTCGGTGATTCCAGATTTCAGGGAAATTTGGAGATTCGGCTGCCGGATCCCTGAAAACAGATTGGACTTCAATTCCCTCTTGTGGGTTTAAAAAAAATGTTATGAAATTTAAAAAAATCCAAAAAATCAGTGGATTGGTGAAACATTGTGAAATTAAGCGTGCTTGCAGCCGTAAATGTGGCCTATAAGTGAGGCATGTTTCATCTCGATAGGCCTAAAAGTTAAGGAGAAATGAGACTCGTATGATTGCGCAGCGTTTTCTCTACTAGCCTAGCTGATCTTCTGCCTTCTTTCTCCCCTCATCGCTCAGAAAAGTAGGGATCTTTGCCATATTTATTTATTTATTATTTATTTACAGTATTTATATTCCGCCCTTCTTTCTCACCCCGAAGGAGACTCAGGGCGGATCACAGTGCACACATATAAGGCAAACATTCAATGCCATATAACATAGAACAGAGACAGAGACAGACGCAGGCACGGGCTGGCCTCAAACTCTTGGTCAGAGTGATTTGTTGCAGCTGGCTGCTAACCAGCCTGCACCACAGCCCAGCCTTCCATCTCTCTTCCTCCTTCTTCTTCCTCACCAGTTAACCCCAAAACCCCAAATTGAAGAGGCTGCTGCCTCTTCAACCACTTGTCCTCCTTCTCCTTCAGAATCAGAAGAACAATCCACAACAAAGTCAAAACTTACCGGAAGGAAAACAGCACCCCATCCCGATTTCTGGAATTTCCCATTAAACGGCACTAAAAAATGGCACATGTTTTGCCGAGTCGCGCATGGCTACTGTTTAGTATTTGGATGGGAGACAACCAAAAACACAACCAAAAGCAACTAACCAACAAGGAAAACATTTTCAAGGCAGATCCGGTATTTCCTATAAGGCAACATTTTGGGCATTGCGTATCATCAACCAGACCTTTTGTGCTCGTAGTTAAACTTCCCTTTGAAGGAACAAAATGAGTGATTGTCAGATTGTCAGGGCGGATGCCGGCAACAGAGCTCGGGATCCTTCACTCTTCTCTAGACATGACAAGGAGCGATTCCGTGACAACCTAAGGAGCACATCAAATGACACATAGGTGCGACATGACCCCGATTCCAGGAATACCAAAGACTGAACGAATCGTGCCGGCATGCCAAGTAGCAAATTTTGTGTTCAGTGGAGATCAACATCTCCAATGACTTGAGGAGAGAAACATGACAAAGAGATGTCATCCTGACATCTGATATTTCTTTCTCGGCGAGTATGGAAATACGTTCAGATCAAATCTAACATTTCTCTGTCTTTCATGTGCTGTGTGGCTGCTCCCTTCCGGACAGAAATCATAAAAGCATAGGAACATCGTTGGGAGATACCCCCAAGTGCCATCCAGTCTGACCCCTTGCCATGAAGGATTCAAAGCATCCCTGACAGATGGCCATCCAGCCTCCAAATGAGGAGACTCCACCACACTCTGAGCAACATATTCCACTGTCAGTGTAAGCAAGGAAGGCCAGGCATTATGGGAGTTGAAGTCCAAAACACCTTGGAGGGCCGAAGTTGGCCCATGCCTGATGTAACATAACACCCACCAGTCATCCAAGGCAAAACTTATGGAAATGTTTATTGTGTTGCCTCTGGTTCCTGATTGCCATGACGAGTAAACCAAGTGACTTGTTGCAGGTAGAACATCTTGTGCTCGTGTAATTGTTTTCTTTTGCATGAATGAGATGTTAATTTCCCAGAGAGAACAAGAGAGAGAGAAGGTTTGCCACGAATTTTACCACATGCTGATCAAAGACAGGGAATATTTGCACCAGTAAATTTGGACATCAGAGAGGATTTTCACAGCATAACATGCACCGTGCTGCTTGTTTAATCTCCTCTACTGTTCTGCATGCCAGTCACACACACACATTGCAAATTCTCTTACAGCACTAGGGACTCTAGAGAGGGGCTATTTGCTAGTTTCCTCATCCTTGGTAAGAAAGTGTGCGCTGAAGGCCTGGTACGAGGAGGCTGTTGATTCCTGATGCAAAGCAATGAAGAAATTAGACTTGTGCAATCTGGGTAAACCTTGACCCATTTTATGTCCCAGCTTTTGGGACATAAAATGTCCCAATGTTCCCATTTTTTTGGGAGCCTCCCGAAATTGGGAGGGCAAATATCTGTTTTGCTCTGGGGTGACAAAAGATCCGTTTTCTATTATGGGGGGGGGGGGCTTCCAGGCTCCTCTTCCCGTCATTTTAGGCATTTAAGCTCTTTCTAGAAGAGAGGTGCTCAGCTGCAGGCAGGTATGTGCTTTAAGGAGGCTTCTTAGCTGTTTCTCTATTCAAGGGGAGAGGTGCCTGGCTTCAGGCAGGTGTGTTTAAGGAGGTTTCTTACCCGTTTCTCTACTCTAGGGGAGATGCACTCAGCTGCAGGCAGGTGCGTGATTTAAGGAGGCTTCTTATCTGTTTCTCTACTCTAGGGGAGAGGCGCTCGGCTGCAGGCAGGTGTGTGCTTTAAGGAAGCTTCTTACCTGTTTCTCTACTCTAGGAGAGAGGTGCTCGGCTGCAGGCAGGTGTGTGCTTTAAGGAGGCTTCTTATCTGTTTCTCTACTCTAGGAGAGAGGTGCTCGGCTGCAGGCAGGTGTGTGCTTTAAGGAGGCTTCTTATCTGTTTCTCTACTCTAGGAGAGAGGCGCTCGGCTGCAGGCAGATGTGTGCTTTAAGGAGGCTTCTTATCTGTTTCTCTACTCTAGGAGAGAGGCGCTCGGCTGCAGGCAGGTGTGTGCTTTAAGGAGGCTTTTATCTGTTTCTCTATTCTAAGAGAGAGGCGTTCAGCTTCAGGCAGGCACACATACTTTCTGGGCCTGCACACCACACATATTTGCTTCACATCATGACTATAAGTGAAGCATTTCAGAGTGAAGTACACCACGCTGGAGAATTTCAATTTGTTTTCTTTCTTTCATTTTCCCCTTCCTCTTTCTGTATGCGTCTGCATGCATGCACACCAAAATGGTAAGTTCTGAAGGGACCCAAATGCAACTCGCATCTTAAAAGGGAAGAAAAACCAACCTCCCTTGAGACAGCCTGTCTGAATATTTAGGTATGTCCCCCTCCCCCCAATCCCACCCCCATTTGTCATCGGTCACAGGCTATTTTGGTTCCAACTGTCATATCGATTTTGATACGGGACAGACAGAAATTAGCTTGTGTTGACACTTATTGGAGCTGAACCCTTCTGACCTGTTATTGAGCAGGAAACATCACAGGGCTTCTTGACATCCAGCTCCAATCCCAGCTCCCGTGTTTCTTAACATTCCCCCATGCATTGCTAATGGAAGCAGTGATTTGAACTCCCACCATGAAATAAAGAGACCATGCACTAGAAAATGGATCTAAAGGGCCATTGAAAGAACACGCCAGCATGAGGCAAACTGAAAGAGGGGAACGGAGCAGACTCCTCCAACTTGTTCTTCTTCTCCTTCACATGAAGGGCAGGAAGACCCAGCGGACCCAACCAAGCCTGGTTCCTTCATGAGGTCCTTCAAACTGTCCCGTCCCCCCAGCAACTTAAGCTTTGCTGAGCCACAAGTGGGGCTTTTGCCTGCTGATTCTGATTTGGGGCTGTTTGTTTGGCAGTAGCTGCACTGGAAGACCACATGACACACGTCGAGGGTGGATTAATGTGGGACTCAGATGTAATAAATGGGGGAGGCAGTGGGGCCCATAGATCTTGGCCGATTGTGGGATGGGGACGCACCAGCCGAGATTATGTGCTCATGAAAGGCTAAAGCAATCAAACAGGAGTCGGTGCCAAAAATGCAGGGGAGATGGATGGCTTCGGAGAAGGAGCAGCGGTTCCTTATGGGATCGTGACAAATAGCAGATGATGATGAGTGGTGGGCTTCTGACAAGTGAGAGACTCTCGACTCTCGTTCTTCAAGCAGGGCTCTCACGAACCAAGGTGAATGTGGCCAAGAGTTGTTGTTGAAGTCCTGCTACCGATCATCATAGTCCTGGGTGGGGAGGTCTGACCAGAACAAAACAAAAATGGCAGCAAAAGAAGGTGAAAGGGTGACTCTCCACCTCGAAGCTGCCAACTGCTCATGCGCATCGCACTTACCATCTCTTAGGTCCCCAACTCCCAAGAATTAGGAAAATAAAGGAAAATCAAAAAGATTCAACTGTGATGGGGGAGGAGGAGCCGAGATTGGTTCCCATTGGCTTTCGTGTTCGGCGGGTTTCATACCGGGAGGGCCCTTACTGCTATGGGCTCCCAAAGTACCGAAGTTACCAAAATAAACGGAGGAAACGAAATCCATGCACAACTCTAATTAACAGTGCTCTGAAACACTGGATGTACCAATTCCTGTGTTCATAATCTTGCAAATAATTAATGCAAATAACAAGAACAATGGCAATAATAAGGGACACCACATAGTCAAAACAGTGAGCACATACTTCAACTGTTCGATTTTGGCAGGGGCAGTCCCAATTTATCCCCTGCCACCTCAGTCCCCATTGACAACTTTTGCCATGTCCCGGCTTTCACCTCTGAAATATATTTGGAGGGTGTAGAGTTGGAGGGTATAGAGTTGGAGGAAAGGAGTCCAGCAGAGTTCCCCCGAACAAAGAAGATACTTGCAAGAAGCTCCACTTTCTCTTGGCAGGCTCCTCAATCAAAGCAGCAGGGGCAATATTTCTAGAGAAGAGTTATCAGCTCCCATTGATGGATCCATTGGTGCTCACAAGATTTTCTGACCTTCATCCATTGCACCAGAGAGCTCATCATTCAAACTGATCAATGCTGTGGAAAGGGAGGCACTCCTGGGTGTGCTGTAGTTTGTCCTTGTTCTCCTCGCTGTTCCTTACTGGAATGCGTTATTCCATTTCACTCTAAACGGCTGCTGAGATCGAGCTAGTTGCCTGGGATTATGACAATATCGTCTTGTTACGTGAGTTCAGGTCATCTCTGATGTGTGGCAATTCTATTGTAGGCTTTCTTTGGGAAGATGTATTTGGAGGAAACCTGTTACTGTCTTCTTCTAAGGCTGAGAGAGTGGTTTTCCCAAGGTCACAATATGGAAATACTAACACGCTTTTCCACTGTTTTGTTTTGTTTGTGTTTTGGTATGTGTGTAAGCTCGTTCCTGCGTTTTATTTTGGCTGTTCGTATCTCCGAATTGCCGAAACAGAATTCGGCACACCCCTCATGGATTGCCATGACTGAACAGGGATTTGAGCCCAGGTCTCCCATGGATTCAAAACTCAAATGACTATCTTAGTGGGTTGAGAGCAAATTAAAGTTTTCTGATGGTTTTCGCCCAAGAGGGTGTGAAAATAGTCTCTGAAATATTAATAATAATATATATTCGGTCCTTTCTTCCAGCTCACCCGTGCACTCCATCAGCTGTCAGTTGATAAGCTCTTGGAACGGCACAGTCCTTTGCTCCATCAAAGGATATGCCACAAGGTCACCCAGCTAAAACACTAACTAGGACTTAGGGATTCTCGCCGCAGGATTTCCAGACATAACGTTTAATTTTCTGCCTCTCTTCGGTGTCATTTACAGCATCAGAGCTCGAGTTGTTCTGTTCGCAGTCTTCTTTATTCCTCCAGTGACAAGAGCTGGATTGAAAGTCAAATGCTTCCATGGAGCTCTGAGCTAATGCAATTGGCCTGGAGGCTTTCTCGTGAGCAAAACATTCTCCTTGACTTCCAGGCCTAGGGATGAATGGGACAAAATCGCAAACAGCAATTAGGAATGTGAATGGGGCAACCATTGATCTTTCCTTAATTCCTGGTTCTCAGCCTTCAGATTCCAAACTTATTATTATTATAATTATATTCTGCTTTGGTTAGACCTCACCAGGAATACTGTGTCCAATTCAGGGCCCCGCACTTCAAAAGAGATATTGACTCTAAGGTGGAAGGTGTCCAGCGGAGGGTGACTAGAATGATTGAAGGTCTGGAGACCATGAATCCCTATGGGGAGCGTCTTAAAGAACTGGGTGTGTTTAGCCTGCAGAAGAGAAGGTTGAGAGGAGATATGACATCCATGTATAAATATCTGAAAGGGTGTCCTAAGGAAGAGGGAGCAGGCTTGTTTTCTGGTCTAGGGTTGGAACTATGGGTTCAAATGACAGTGAAGGAGGTTCCACCTGAACATTAGGAAGAACTTCCTGACTGTTGGAAGAGCTGTCGAACAATGGAACTCTCTGCCTCAGAGTCTGATTGAAGCTCTTTCTTTGGAGGCTTTGAAACAGAGGCTGGATGACTGTCTATCAAGGGAGGCTTTGATTGTGCAAGGCGGGGGTTGGACTAGATGGCCCATGTGGTCTCTTCCAACTATCTATATATATAAAAGAGTGATGGCATCACGGCGATTCACAAAACAACAAAAGTACAGGCCCCCCAACCTCAAAATTTGACAACACAACCCATCATCCACGCCTCAAGGTTGATACAACAAAAAGAAAAGAAAAATAAAGTCCTAATTAGAGGGAGAGCAATAATTTTTTTTATCCAATTGCTGCCAGTTTAGAAGGCTAATCTCTGCCCACTTGGTTGCCTAGCAACCAAGGGACAGCCAGGTTTCAGTTAGGGGACAGGCAGATTTAGGCCTCACTTAGACGTCTTCCACAGATTATCTAATTTGCACTGGATTATATGGCAGTGTAGACTCAAGGCCCTTCCACACAGCTATATAACCCATTTATAATCTTATATTATCTGCTTTGCACTGGATTATCTTGACTCCGCACTACCATATAATCCACTTCAGTGTGCATTTTATACAGCTGTGAAGAAGGAGCCTCATATAATCCAGTTCTGAGCAGATAATATAAGATTAGAAATATACAGTAGAGTCTCACTTATCCAACGTAAACAGGCCGGCAGGATAAGTGAATATGTTGGATAATAAGAAGGGATTCAGGAAAAGCCAATTAAACATCAAATTAGGTAATCGTTATACAAATTAAGCACCAAAACATCATATTATACAACAAATTTGACAGAAAAAGTAGTTCCATGTGCAGTAATGCTATGTAGTATTTACAGTAGAGTCTCACTTATCCAACACTCGCTTATCCAACGTTCTGGATTATCCAATGCATTTTTGTAGTCAATGCTTTCAATATATTGTGATATTTTGGTGCTAAATTCATAAATACAGTAATTACTATATAGCATTACTGTGTACTGAACTACTTTTTCTGACAAATTTGTTGTCTAACATGATGTTTTGGTGCTTAATTTGTAAAATCATAACTTAATTTGATGTTTAATAGGGTTATCCTTAATTCCTCATTATCCAACATATTCGCTTATCCAACGTTCTGCCGGCCCGTTTATGTTGGATAAGTGAGACTCTACTGTACTGTATTTACAAATTTACCACTAAAATATCACAATGAATTTAAAACACTGACTACAAAAACATTGATTATGAAAAGGCAGACTGCGTTGGATAATCCAGAACATTGTATAAGCGAATGTTGGATAAGTGAGATTCTTCTTTAATATGAAATAATTACTGGGATAGAATAATGCAGAACAATATAATCTCTAAAACCAGGACAGTAAATAAACGGGAATTCCACACAGGAAACAATCAGGGCCAGCTAACACCTCCCAACAAAGTATTCCCATCATCAAAGTCTGGCAAATCCTCTGTTTTCTCAGGGCCACAGACAGTAGAAGCACATAAAATATCGCAAACAATACCACTCTGAAAACAAGGGAATTCCAGACAGGAAACAATCAGGGCCAGCTAACACCTCCCAACAAAAAATTCACTCAGGGAGGAAACAGCCAGGCTTTAAAGCTGCAAGGCCATTACATCCTAATCATTTTTTCTAATTGCAGCATTCATACTTGCCTCCAACAAACAAAAAAAACCAATCAGAAATATTGTATATTCACAACCTTTAGGAAATAATATCCCCTGATGGCGCAGCGTGTTAAAGCGCTGAGCTGCTGAACTTCTGGACTGAAAGGCCACATGTTTGAATTGGGGGAGCGGAGAGAGCCCCCACTGTTAGCCCCAGCTTCTGCCAACCCAGAAGTTCGAAAACATGCCAATGTGAGTGCATCAATAGGTACTGCTCCGGTGGGAAGGTAACGCCGCTCCATGTAGTCATCCCACATGACCTTGGAGGAGTCTACGGACAACGCCGGCTCTTCGGCTTAGAAATGGAGATGAGCACCAACCTCCAGAGTCAGACACGACTGGACTTAATGTCTGGGGAAAACCTTGACCCTTGACCTTAACTACCACCAATTCCTCAATACTTTATTTCCCAGACCACCAGACTTCGCCACAGCAACGCGTGGCCGGGCACAGCTAGTGACTCTATAATTCTATGAAATGCGCCTCTCATGCTTTTGGACTAGTAAAGGTCTTCTTTCACCTTCTGTTGGGCCCCAATTCTCAGCCCTGTGGGTGCATCATTCTACATCAGTGATGGCCAACCTATGACACGCGTGTCAGCACTGACACGCCTAGCCATTTTTGCTGACACGCTGCCGCATGCAGATGGATTGGATGACTATGTCTTTTGTGGCCAAATTTGGTGTGATTTGGTCCAGTGGTTTTGTTGTTTACTCCATGGGAATTATGCACATTACATACACACACACACACACATATATATATATACTAGCGTTGCTGTGGCGAAGTATGGTGGTATGGGAAATAAAGTATTGAGGAATTGGTGGTAGTTAAGGTAAAGGGTCCCCTGGGCTGAGTGGGTTGCTAGGAGACCAAGTGAGTGGAGCTTAGCCTTCTAACTGGCAGCAATTGGATAAAAACATTTATTCCTCTCCCTCTAATTAGGACTTTATTTTTCTTTTCTTTTTGTTGTATCAACCTAGAGGCATGGATGAGGGGTTGTGCTGTCAATTTTCGAGGTTGTGGGGTGTTTACTTTTGTTGTTTTGTCCGCTGCCGTGATACCATCACTCTCATATATATATAATTATTCTATTATTATTGTTGTAGTATATTATCATATTATTACTATTATATTATTATTATATTATTCATTATTCATGACTACATTGAAACTAGAATAGAGAGAAATCAGCGTGGAAGCTGCAAGAGGTGCCATAGATTGTTGTACATGGAAATAATGGTAGTAAATAGTTTTTGATTTATTAAATACAGTTATATATTACAATTATATATTTTTGTTATTTAAACTATGCATATTGCGAAATTATGGGGTCTTTTTTCCTCAAAGTGGCACACCACCCAAGTCATGCTAGGGTTTTTTTGGTGAATTTTGACACACCAAGCGCAAAAGGTTGCCCATCATTGTTCTACATTGTGGATGCGCATGCCCATGATTCGAAGGAGCGAAGCAATAAATTCTTCTTAGGTTGGTTCTCCCAGTAACAGGCAGTAGCACACAAGCCTTATGATGCGGTGACCTTCTCCTCCTTCCTTTCCACCCAAGAGGAAAATGCTCCAAGAGATGGGCTGCATGCTCAGCTGCCCAAGGTAATTCCCTCCCGGCCCTCCTCTTTCCATGGAGCCCTAAGTATGAGTTATTGTATAAATACAGTTTGTAAATTACACTCTGGGCTGGATCGATACCGGTCTCTTTGCTACAGGGGAGGACTTAATAACCGAAAGGTGTTTTCATAATTGTTATGGGTCCAAGGGGCTCTTTTGCCCCGTGTAGGTAAAATGTGTCGTTAAGCCCTTTTAATGGTACACGTTGAACTCGGAGGTTTCCGTAATTGTGTCGAGATGACAATGTTTCAGGGAATGTTTTATGTGGCGGGCTGCCATTGCCAAGCCAAGAGACATTTGCAAAATATTCCTTGCTCCACAGGCCAGCGACTCCAATCTGCTGTTTACTAATTTCAAGTGCCAGCCATTCCGAATCCGATTCCTGAGTGAAATAGATTTTGCCCCTGGAGCGGAAAAGTCACCTGAAGAGCACTTGTTGCTGAGGAAACGGGGAGAGAGACAAATCTTTCTCTTGATTGGGTTTCAGTCTACGCAAGATCATTCACTGTGGAGCGGTTGTCCCCATACGCACCACAGGTCCCCCTCCCACCCCCAGCAACATGGTTTAGAAATTGACCCTCCACTTTGCGGAAAGTTTCTTCTTTCCCTTCCCCCAAAAGATTCAGGGCAGAGGAGGAGATCCATTTTTGGGAGGCCTCCCGAAATTAGGAGGGCAGATCTCTGTTTCACGCTGGAGTGATGAAAGATCTGTTTTCTATCAGCCCATTCCCAGTCTCTCCTTCTTCTTACCTGCTGTTTCTACTCTAGAGAAGGCGCTCGGCTGCAGGCACTGGCAGGCACATGCGCTTTCCGTGCCTGCATGTCACACACGCACTCTCCATGGAAGGAAAGTGTGTGTGTGTGGTGTGCAGACCCAGAAAGCATGTATGCCTGCTGCTGCCAGTGCCTGCAGCTGAGCACCTCCTCTAGAGTAAGAAATTCTTACTTTAGAAGAGGCGCTTGGCTGCAGGCACTGGCAGGCGCATGCGTTTTCCGTGCCTGCATGTCACACACGCACTCTCCATGGAAGGAAAGTGAGTTTGTGGTGTGCAGCCCCAGAAAACATGTATGCCTGCCACTGCCAATGCCTGCAGTTGAGCACCTCCTCTAGAGTAAAAAAATTCTTACTTTAGAAGAGGCGCTTGGCTGCTGGCACTGGCAAGCGCATGCGCTTTCCGTACCTGCATGTCACACACACATTCTCCATGGAAGGAAAGTGCATGGGTGGTGTGCAGACCCAGAAAGCATGTATGCCTGCCACTGCCAGTGCCTGCAGCTGAGCACCTCCTCTAGAGTAAGGAATTCTTACTCTAGAAGAGGCGCTCGGCTGCAGGCACTGGCAGGTGTACGTGCTTTCTCTCCTGGGCTACACCATGCCAGTCAGCCACGGTCTTTCAATTCCAAGGCATTTGAAGGAGACTTCCCACTTCCAGGAAGAGTGATGACCTTCTGGAAGAGGAGAGTAGATTTCAGGAATTGAGGGTTTACTTTTAGTTTGCTGGGAGATTAATAGAAAAATATTAAACTGTGATGCCGAAAAGTAGGCTTGGAGCCAGGATCGGCTCCTGCTTGCTCTCGTGACAAGCTGATTTTTGTACTGAGAGGGGGGTTCCCATTATGTGCTCCCGAAATACTGAAAGAAACAAAGGAGAAACGAATTCCACGCACAACTCTAATATAGAACACCAGAATGGTGAATACTAGCAAAGATACATTTCTTGAACTCCAACAGTCAGAATTCCCAAGCCAGCATGACTGCTAGTCTGTGGAACTCTGGTCATTGCAGTCCAAGAGATGGATTCCGCCCGCCCGCCGAAGCTCTGGCATAGCTTTGGTCAATGCGGGTAAAATTAACTTTAGACAGCATGCCTTATTACACAATTGCTGTGCCTGCCTGCACAGAGAATGTATTTTTGATTGTCTGATTTTTTCCCCCACAGCCATCTGATAGATGTGTAGATTGGGAACCGAAAGAAAGGTCTACATCTCAGTGGGGATTAATTAACGGCTGCCCCTTAGAACACACTCCAGACCAAGTAAATCAGCTCTGTTTATATTCAGTGAAAAGCTTCCTCTGACCAAAAAGGCACAGCGGATTGTCTCTTACCTCTGGGAATGGCTCATTAGTGATTTGGGGAGGGAGCGGGGAAGGCCACTGAATGTGTGTGTGTTCGCATTTGTCAACTAGAATATTATATCTAGAATTAGGACAATGAAGACTGAAAGATCTGCAACAGTTGCCTGGGAATTAGAGAGGAGAGGTGGAAAGAAAACAATGAGAGGTTTTTCAAATGATAGGCAATCAGTAAGCCAATTTGCTTGGCTCATTCAATAACCTCTTATGAGCAGCTTCATTAACATCATCATGGTCGCTGTATTTTGCAGAGATTTTTTTCCCCTCCTGAAGGCCGGCCATGCCATTTTCTCAACCACAAAAAAGTGAGACGGGGTAATATTAAGTTTCCCATTCCCGCCAATGGGACGGATCTTCTAGGATCTTTCACCTGCCTAGCTGAAAACAGATTATTCTATTAGTCGATTTTCAGGAGGTTCCCATAAACGGATCTGGATACCCAACTAAAAATGTGCACAGATCCGTTTTGGCCATTTTCCTGTGGCATCTTCGGTCTGTTCGGCTTCTCCAGATGGGTTCAGCCTTCATATTTTTTCACCCAAAACGGCCCACGTGGCTGCGGCGTGCAGCTTCTTCTATTTGGGAGTAAACAACACATGCTTCCTTAACCTCGTTCCTCAAACCCAGGCTCCCTTGAAAGGAAAATAGGAAAGCATCTCAGGAGCCTCGTAAGTTACCCATTCTTTCCAATGTGCTGGATCTTCCCAGATATTTTGGCTGCCTAGCTGAAAACAGATTTTTTCTATTTGCTGATTTTCGGGAGGCTCCAGAAAACGAATCTGGATACCCAACAAAATTTGGATACTAAAAATTACTCACTCTCCAGACAAATTGCACAAGCCTAATGTAGAGCTGTCTGGAATAAATCCCATTTATTAAGCTAAAATCCCAGGATAAGATGGAACCCCAAGAGCTAAAATAACTGTGTAGTATATTTACCTCTTAAATCTCTCAGACCTACAGTAACTTGTGGTTACTTACTAGTAGGCACACTACACATATCTTCTCATTCCGATTCCAGATATCACTGCTGACTAAACAGTAGAAAGTGCTGGATCCAATTAGGCCTCGAAAGGCATGTTAACGTATAACTGGTAGTCTGTTAAAAAAGGAAGACCTCAAAACAGATGGTTGTCCCAGAATTTTAACAACCGTTGAACTATTTATAAGGAAGGGATCTTCTAGTGATATCCATATCTGAAGAGAAAGTTAGTTGAGATGTCAACTCAACAGAACGGGAAAGGAGTCGTTGGGCATTTGCTCAAATTAAGCCGTGCAGAATACGGAAGGCTCTGCAGTGAAGATGTCGTTTTTACAGCCTTCCGAAAAGGGTTTCTGTCTTTAAGGGAAATTTTGCATGCTCTCTGGAGCGAAATGTTTTGAGGAAAAGAGAAAAAAAACATTTTAAAATATGGAATCTTCTCTTTCAAAAGAGGGACATCTGGCAACCGTAAATATACTCTCCTCGGTAGCATTACTATCTGGAAGATGTCAGTCTGTTTCACTGCAGGCTGAGCACAATCCTTCGACTTTGATGGCGGCTCCATTTCAGTGAGGCAGAAAATTAATTAGTGCATTTTATTTTCACACTTCATGGAGCTAGACATTGTGGCAAATAGTAAAAAAAAATAGAGAGAGTTAGGCAGAGGGAGAGGCAACTTTACGAATGAACAAGCATCAAATTTGCCTTTCACTGGATGGCTATTGAGCAGTAATGATAGAGCAATCTTGATAAGAGGAGATGCTGCATTCGATGGGAAATTAATTGAGATAGACAATGGGCTGTTGTGCTGCTGACCTTGATCAGAGTATTCGTCAAAAGGAAAGAACAGATATTCAGATATATTTGGGAAATGGTTGAAAAACACGCTTCTCGAGTGTCAGGAAACTCGAACAATAGTGGAAGGTTGGGAACCTTCAGAGCTTGGGACTTGCTCTGTGCAAAGCATTTCACATGATTGTTTTGTACAGAGTCAAATACAATACAATAGACTCCTAAAGTTGGAAGAGACCCCAAGGGCCATCAGGATCATCTCGTCCTGCCATGAAAATGGAAGGCTTTTCAAAACCAGGTTGCCCCAAGCAAGAAGGACACCCCACATGTCCTCCTGCTTTCTATTGCCTTCACTAGGGAGACATTGAAGAGGACATCTTGCAGACTTCCTAGTAGATATGTGCTTTAAGTCTTCTGTGGATTAATGGTAACCTTATAGGGTTTTCCTGGGTAAGATACTCAGGGGGGATTGGCCAGTTATCGGAAACGTAGCCTACAGCACCTGGAATTCCCTGGAAGATAACCGAGGGCTAACCTTATTTACCTTCCAAAATGATATTATGAGCCTTTGAGATGTTTAGGCCTCTACTCAGTAGATATTAATGGGCTGGGCTGTGGCGCCAGTTGCAATAAATCACTACTGACCGAGAGGTCATGAGTTCGAAGCCAGCCTGGATCGGATTGAGCTCCCAACCATTAAATAGCCTAGCTCGCTGTTAACCTATGCAGCTTGAAAGACAGTTGCATCTGTCAAGTAGAAAATTAGATACCGCTTTATGCACGGAGGATAATTTAACTAATTTACAACACCATAAAAACTTCCATCAGTGTGCAGAAAGGAATGAGGAAGTACTACCATCAAGGATTCAGTGTCACAAGTGGACGATGAAGCGGCAGCTCCCCCTGTGGCCAGAATTGAGCATACCCTCATGAAGCTGAAAGCTGGAAATTGTGAAATTGCCTCTATGTCTGTCTATATGTCATATGTCTAATGGCACTGAATGTTTGCCATGTCTATGTGCATTGTGATCCGCCCTGAGTCCTCTTTGGGGTGAGAAAGGGCAGAATATAAATACTGTAAATAAATAACCTTATGAGTATCGTGGTTTGTCCAGTTATCCAAAATGTAGCCTACAGCACCTGGAATTCCCTGGAAGGTAACCAAGGGCTAACCTTACTTAACCTTCCCAGATTAGATGATATCTTGAGCCTTTGAGATGTTTGGGCCTCTACTCAGTAGATATTAGCCATCATAACTTCATAGAAAGGCCATCCATTGACTCTACACTTGGATAAGTACTAGTGGGGAATTACCAGTCTTCACTATGTAGTGAGGAATAACAGCTGGATCCTGTCTGGTTGTCCACTGTGGGAAATGTGATGCTAGATTAGAGAGACCTTTGGTCTGATCCAATTGCATTCACCTTTATTTCTATGTTCTTAAGCAATAAAGTGGGGAAGGGGTGACAGAACACTAGGACATTATAGAGCAATCAATCTGATGGAGCGGAACATATAGAGAGAGGGTAACAACTGCTATATTGAGCAACGAAGCAGACCTAATGTAACATCAGGAGTCCACAGTGTGTACTTCCAGGAAGGAGAGATGATCTTTGGATAAGACTTTTTAACTCCACATCTTCTCTTTATGCCAGACGTAGGAAGGAAATCTATGGTAAATAATATACAACTTGGGGACAGCTATGCATGGCAATTATTCCTGGGATACAGGCAGTCACAATGTCCTGTTCTGGTAGCATGGAGAACATCTTGCTGTCACAACACAATCCTTTTCTTGCATCGCCGGCGAGAAGGCTAATGATTTATGGCGCTCCATTCCCGGCATGGTTTCTGTAGGTCTGTAATGAGAGGTGAATGGAGTTTTCAATGGTGCAGTCAGCCGGCCGCCATGAAAGCCAGGGGCAAAGTCATTGCGCTGGCCTAATTTCACAATCTGCTCTTTCGGCAAGCGAAACAGTCTGGTCAGTTCCACTTAGGAGATGGAAGGGAGTACAAAGGCAGTGGCAGCGAGCGAGCGAGAGCCGGGGGTGGGAGGGTTCGGCATGTATGAAATGAAAAGCCGGGGCCGAAGAATGGATGACATCCTTCATGGAACTGAAAAGATGAAAAGGCACTGATTTCACATCAAGGACACCCAGGCAGGAGGAGGAGGGGGAAGATAACAAGATAAACGCTAGTAGGAAGGAAGGCGCTGGCTTGGCGAACAGAAGGATTTAGAGCAGAATGTTAAAAGAAGTTGTAAAGCTTTGTTTTGAACGGCGGGAGTTCCCTAATGGTTCTCAAAATACATGCGGCAGGCTCGGAAAATGATAAAGCGGCTCATTGTGGAGGAGAACTCAAGGTCCTCTTCTTTTTTTTCTGTTTTTAGAAAAAGATCAGAAGTTCAAAGATTTTGTTCTAGGCTGTAAAAACCAAGTCATGAGTTACATTCAGCCATGTTTCCTGGAGGTGCTTGTAAGATGCAAAGCTCCTATTTCCCGGCTATCTTCGATATTGAGAAAATGTTGGACATATATAGTAGGGTTGTGCAACATGCCAGAAATACGTTCTGTTTTCATACTGGTTTTGCTTTGCATTTCGGGAAGCTTCTTTCCTTTTACAAGGATGGTAAAACATCCAGGCAATGTCCGCTGGGCAACGTCCTTGCAGACAGCCAATTCTCTCACACCAGAAGCAACTTGTAGTTTCTCAAGCTGCTCCTGACACACACAAAAAAATCCCACTTTCGTTCTCCCGCTTGTCGGATGAAGTCCGTGTCTCAACTTCACCTTCTACACAATGACAACCCCTTGAATGTACAATCTCTGACTTTATAGAGGCAGAATTCTCTCATCTTTTCATTGGGATTCTACAAATGCATTTCGAAATCAAAGAACCAATGGTCTGACATTCAAGCAGGTAGACCACGAAGCAACCTTTCTCAAAGTTTAAGCATGGCCTTACCTAGAGAGGGACCTATTTTTAGCCTCCAGATGACCAAAATAACTTACAGCTCCCAAAAAACTCTTTCAGAACATTCTTTTCTTTTGAAACGTTCCCATCTCCCCATGTAATAATTCTGCTTTGTTAATCCACAAAAGCCAGGGTGTTTAAAATACTAATTCCATAGATACCTTAAAAGACTAAGGAAAACTATATTAGTAATTTCCCCACAATGGCTGTGACTGGAAAGTGACGCGATACCATCTGTTTCGTTCTGAAATATAAATTGTTAATATTATCTCTCATCTTGTGCGGCAGATAATTAGTCCTTTTTCGAAAATGCTGACAGCCTTCCTGATCTAAATGCCCATCGTCAACACATCCGATAGGGTTATAAATACAATTTCACGCTTAATGGAATTATATAAATAGAGCAATTAAAAGATAGAAAACTTTGTGTGGTTTGACCCTTCCCCACTGCCTTGTACATACATGCAGTATGGATGTATCCTCATATAGGAAAGACATTTATGTTATGGAGATCATAACTGTGGAATTATGGGAATCAAAAGTTTAGCCTTCTCTGCAAATAGAGTTCACGTCTTACCAAACTACACTGCTTGAATATCAAGCAAAAAGTGAGTGTTAGAAATAATGTTGTATGACAACTGACTGGCACAACCTGAGGTTCACAAGACACAGTGAAGACATCTGCCCTTGTGCTTGGCTACTCTGCTACACTGTGTATTCAACACATGCCCAGTGCGGAATACATCTCACATGTTAAAACAGTGGGTGAGCCTCTTAATGAGACATGCTGCATCATCACAGGATGTCTACGACCCACACAGCTGGAGAAATTGTACCATTTAGCTGGTATTACACCACCTGACATCGGTCGGGAAGTAGCAGCCTGTAATGAAAGGACTAAGGCAGTGACATCTCTGGCCCATCCCCTGTTTGGATATCAACCTACACGCCAATGACTTTAATAAAGAAATAGTTTTCCAAGATCTGCAGAGATACTCGCAGGAACACCTCAGAGAGCAAGAGTCAGGCTAAAATCCGTAACCTCAACCAGTGGCTGACGCTGGATGAGAGACTTCCTCCTGGGCTCACAGAAGACGGGGCAGCTTGGAAGGCACTGAATGGACTGAGCTCTGGCACCACAAGATGCAAAACCAATTTTAGGAAATGAGACCACAAAGTGGAGTCCACAACATGCGGGTGCGGAGGAGAGCAAACCACAGACCTGGAGGAGGATGGAAATTAGGCTTGTGTATTTCAGCCAAACCGCAATCCGTTTCTGCTGGCCGGATATCAGTAGACCCCTGTATCCTTTTTCGCGTGCCTCCCAAAAATGGGTGAGTAGCCAGATAGCTGTTTTTTGTTCTGTAGCCCAAAAATGCGGCTAGATCCAGCCCATTGGCAGCAGTGGAGAACTTACGAGGCTCCCCTTTCCGTTCCTGGCATGCCCACCCTTAGGTCTAAGCTATAGTCCTTTCTTCTTGCCTGTAGAATGACTCTGCCCTGACACCTCCATTATCTAAACAGATTCCTTTTTCTCCTATTCCAATCCAATCCCCCACAGTATCAAAAAATTGCATGGACCCTCTCTCAGACACGGATCATCCTCGTTGTCATGGAAATGACAGTGCGGTCATCTCTCCAACATGGAGATGTGATCACACTACCTGAAACGCCATGTCGCGAATGCCATCTTTATATTTTATGGGCACCCTTTTCAATGTACCCTACCTACCCACAAAATAATAATAAGAGATTGGAAATGCATCTTCGTATGCGGTTCCTCCGGTTAATTTGCGCTCATTGTTAAAGGCCTGAAGAAACACTAATACGGCAGGTTGGATTAGCTCGCTGCCACCCTACCCTTGCGACTGATTAGAATTTCAAACTTGCCCGATGAATGCTGTGATTTTGTACCATTCCATGTGTCTCTTTTATAATCTCACAATGTGTCCTCTCAGAAGTCTCCGAGCTGAGCTGAGCCTCTTTTTCCCTGGATATGAATCTGGGAGGGGAAGTGGTGCCTGGCTCATTCATGGAAGGAACCGAAAAGATAGCTTTCCACAAGCAGTCATGGGCCATAAAGCTAAAATTTGGGCAGGAGCATTCCTGTGGGAAACAGTCAAGATAATAAGGAAGGAGACTTCAGAATGATTTGGGCTGGGTTTTAGAACAGTTGGTAAATCACCAGCAGTAATAAGATCTGCCAACCAAAAGGTCGCCAGTTCGGAGCCTGGTCGGGGTGAGCACCCGACCATCAAGCTCAGCTCACTGTTTCCCTAAGCAGTTTGAAAACAGCTGAGCTGTAAGTAGAGAAATTAGGTACCGCTAATTTAGCAGGGGAGGTATTTTACGACACCATAAAATGCCAGTGATCGGTGACAGAAAGGAAGGAGGAAGTCCTGATGGCTCTTCATCATAGAGAATGGAGCAACAGCACCCCCCTGTGGCTGAATCCGAGCACAACCTCCAAGGCACCGGAGTTGGACTTCAAAACACAAAGTACCTCCTTTCTGTGTGTTCTGTTCTGTTCTGTCTGTCCAAAACGGCATTGAATGTTTGCCATGTATGTGTACTGTGATTCGCCCTGAGACCCCTTGGGGAGATGTTAATAATAATAATAATAATAATAATAATAATAATAATAATAATAATAATAATAATGTTCAAAGTACTACACCATGCTGGTTCCAAGGGAGACTTGCTTACAAAGGATCGGGCCACTGCTTTGTGACTTCGTGACATCAGAGATCTTCCGTACTTGTCATTTGGATCACCTTCTCTCCGGTAAAGTAGAACGGGGGAAATATTCCTCTGCAGTTCAAAGCAACTGTGTAGCCTGCATGCTGCCTCTCAGGGGAAAGGCTTTGATCTTCCTCTTCTTAGTCAAGGTACAACCCAGTGTAGAGTGCAGAGTAACTTGTTTCCACAGTCTGTGTAATGAAAACTGATCTTCTCTTTGTGGGAGATTGAGTACAACAGACAGAGTAATCAGCTGAATAGGAACGATTTTAGGGAAAGAAGCTTTGAACAAAAAAGTTGTGAAACTCCAATCACGCCAAGACACATCAAGGAGGGAAAGAAAAAGAAAAAAACACCGAAAGAAGATTTAGCAAAGAGAAGAATAGAATTTTAAGGCTCCCTCTCCCTCTCTTGTAGGCATTTTAGATGTGAAAGAACATCTTCTGCATATTTGTTCTGATTTGGATCTAGTAGATGTTCCAGGCTTCCAAAACGTCCTAACCTTTGTCACCGCTATACGATTCGCTTTTCTGTTGGTTATGGCATGCAGCAGGTGGTCTAATCTGCAGCAATGGAAAAACATCACAGCCTTTTCAGTGATGGGTTCACAAAAGTCTCCACAAAAGTCAACACTGACACTGAAATACCACACTGCCCGAGCTCTGCGAGTGCAGCATTTTTTTGAATGAAGCAGAGTGAGTTCAGCAGCTCAGCGGTTTAACCCACTGCATCTCCAGGAGCTCCCAGGTGTACTGAGGTGAAACTCTATGATCTGCTTGACACCAGACAGCTTAGCCCAGGATAAATGTGCCCCAAAGTGGCCACAAATCCAGTGCCATTGTTTACATGATGTGTTCACCTTACTGATGTGCTCTTAGCTGGTCATGGAGTTCTGTAAGGTCCTCTGCTAGCACTTCTGCTGACATCAGAATGGGGCACCTCTTCAACCAAGCAGAAGAAGGAGAGGGGATCATCCTGATCATATGGAAACCCTACTCTGATATCATCAAAAGTGCCTACAATGGTCAGGAGTCATCTTGGAGGTCTGTGCTCAACACCCTATTCTGATATCATCCAAAGTGCCTACAATGGAGGTCCAACGGAGGACCTCCAAAAAGAACCTATTTTGGAGGTCCATGATCAGGTAGGAGTGGTAGCAGCAGTGCTGACAGGACCATGATTCAGCCTGATCCACTGCACTTATCAGCACTTACCTGTGCAGGTAAGCCAACAGAAAGGGGTGGTGACACCGGTGTCCCATCTGGACAGCGGATTGGGCCAAATGGACTGTCCAGACTGTTGGGAATTGATGAGCAGCTAAGCTCTAATCACCCCCTTTATGAGGTAAATTCCCATTAAAATAGTAGAGTAAAATGCAGCAGTGAGACTTACGCAGTGTGAGTTTTGGAAGGCCTCTGTGTCTTCAGGAAGACAAAGGAACCCAAAGTTAGCTTATTTATTGAGTTTATTGAGGTAAAAGGAAATCCATTGATGGATAGAAAAGGTTTGGAGTCAAATAGCTAATCTATCCTGTTCTAATACACATAGACGGATCAAAATAACAAAGGTATAGGTAGCTACATCTTGGCTAGTAGAGCAGACAAAGTGTGTCCTCTCTCTGGAACAAAGCAGGAAGATGGAATGGCGACCAAGCCTCATGGGTCGCTTCTTCTCTAGGGCCATAAACATTCCAAAAGCCAAATTGGGGAAGTTAAGTCAAAGCCCTAGGAGAGATCACATTTCTAAAGCATCAAAGGGTGGGGTTGACCTAAACAGGACATGAGGGAGGAAACAATAGTAAAGCCTAATCAAAGCATGCATGGAACTGGGGAAGGTGTCCCTAACTCTTTTCTAGGCTTCCTATCTAACCATAGAGACTTAAGCAGTACAGGATGACATTTTTCCAACACAGACTGCCCTGAAGCTTTGAGATATTTCAGAGTTTTTCAGCAAACTCCCGCGTAACTGAGCAAAGCTAAAACCTCAGGATATTCACTGTATGTAGTTGGGCATCATTGAGATAGCTAACTTTATATGGGGAGGGGGGGACTTAATGTCTCATCCAAAAATACAGAACTGTGATCTTGGAGGACCATTAAAAGCCTTCCCCATTTTATCACGTTAACCTCTTTGTATTCTTTCACAGGTCATCTTGTCTGTGTGAAACTAGGTCACAGCTTTGTCAAGCATGCCTTTCGGTTCCTGACACACACATGCGCTATTAAATAAGCAGACACACAAGACACTTTTCTTCTCTTTCTTGGGAGCTCCACAACGCGGTTAGCATGACCAGAACTCTGTGTGCTGCTTCTCCTAAGTATCGCTTTTTGCTAAGAAATCTGTCATAACAACTTGAATTTAAGATGCAGACGGGCAGGCTGAAGAAGGAAAGTCTCCCGAGAACAGATGGACGAGGAGAAGAAGTGCTACCAGTCAGGAACGGGAGGGGAGAGATGTGGAGAGGAAGAGCCTTAATAGCATGGAACCATGTCAGATCTTTTATTCCCCAAACATGGAGCCATCCATTTTGAATTGGAAACTGACACTTTTAGCTCTCTTCACAGGCTGCCACTTTAATTTATGTATATGTAACAACTCCTCTGCGGGATTCGGCGGCTCTTGCGAATGATGAATCAAATATAGGCACTGAGCATGATGGGCAAAGGAAATATATATACCGTGGCTGAGTCTGTCCTACCATTAGATTAAGTGTGGTAACTGCCGCAGGCACTAGCTCAGGGGTCCCCAAACAACAGCCCGTATTCTGGATGCCATTTACCTGGGCCCCCACCCTAAACTAGAAACTTTGGGCTGTCCTAAGTTGAAAATAAGCTGAATGCATGTGGAATGAATGCTGAGTGAATGTTTCCCCTTTGTCTGTGTAACCAATATAAATATTATAAAACCTGTGCTGGGTCTGTGAATCTACTTCTTTCTCTGAAAGTGCCTGGTGTTCTCTATCCCACTTGAAACGGACTAAATATTGGGGCTCAGCAAGAGGCTGGGGATTTCTCAAGGGAGGATGGGTTTCCAGCTGAGGAGTCAGGGTGAATTGCAGGCCTTAGATCAGAGAGAATCGCAGGCAGTTGAAGATGAGGCAGAGGATGTTTTGGATTTCAATCTTTGTTCCTTAGCAACAGGGTAAAAGTCAATTTCTCTTGGGAATTGGCCTTCAGCTGATGGGGAGTTTTCCCATGATATCAGATTAGGGCTCCGGACGGAGGGAGTGAAGGATAGATTAACTAGGCATTCAGAAAGACTCAGTGAGAAGTCCTTGAAATCCAGGTGTGTGAGGTATGATCTCATGGCTTCTTGGTTGGGTTTTGGCTTAAATTAAGGTTTGCTTTTTTGATTGGAGGTACTAGAATGTTTCTCCGATGATGGTCATTGGCCTTACTTGCTAGGATGCGATGGGAATTCTGCAAAGTCCAGACCAAAAACAGAACTTCCCCAAGTTCTACCTTCAACTAACTTGTCAGTGGTGGAAATGGGTTGATGGGAATGACATTGCCAGAGGTGTAGAATATGCGTAAAAGAGATCTGTCTTACATGCATTTTCCACCAGCCAACATTCACCTTAGCCTTTTGGAAGGAAAATTGAAACACCGGGATGTAGCTGTGTATCT